>NW_010515584.1:12309-21735 GCF_000687285.1 Phaethon lepturus
GGACAATGGGCTGGTTTTGCAGAGGTGCTCAAGTGAGTCCTGATTAATGACCACACTGAAAAAAGCTTCTCTCCATGTACCATGGCAACACAGATCTGCTGCTGCTATTTAGTTACTCCTGTACTCATCCACAAAACAGTCAGGTCAAATATTGCCAGATACTCTGACACACCAAGAGAAGATGGAGTAACCAGAAACACTGACTCATTTAAGAACTTTGCTAGTAGCCCCTCCTCCAGACACATAAAATTTTTCAAGCACTTGTCTTCAGACAAAATTCCTGAAAAGATTTCTTTGGGGAAGACACAGTGTCATCAACTAACAGTTTCTTTCACAAAGCCTCTCTCCCTGGCATCATGTGACTGAGAAGACAGAGACAATATATCTCTGTACACTTCTACTCTTAACATGGCAGTGGGAAGCATGAGACTTATACTTGATTCACCAAGACTGAAGAGAAATTAGACTGTGTGCTTACAACAAAATGTTCCTGAATGGGGCAAAGACTTGTGATGGGAGCAGAGCTCAGGTTCTCTTTGTTTCTAACCCTTTCAAAACTTCACCAGATCCTGTTTGATTTGCCCTTTCTTGCAACACTGTCTCCTCTGCATTCATAGATCCTATTCCCATGAACTCCTTTCTGATAAACAATTTGAAGTGAGTAAATTACTGAGATTGTACATCTTCCCCTTCAAGGATTGTACAAGGAAGGTGACATTTTCTTCCAGCTTCATGCAGATAAACAAGTATCAAAGATCATCACCCAGCTGTCCAGATGGGGTCAGCTAAGACCATGTCTAGGAAAGCACATTCTGGTCAGTTCATTTTGTATTTATTTGATCTGGAGGAGAGGCAAAGCAAAAGGCCAATTCCTGTTAATTCTTTCAAGGAACTTCTGTATGAGTTATTCCACTGGCAAGCTTTAGTATCCAATTAACTACAGGTAAACAGTATTTTTTAAAGAAAATCTCACCTTTTACAAAACAAAACCAAAAAATGCTTGAGATTTTCTCCAGTCTTTGAAAGTTTGTTAAATCTAAAAAGATATATTTATTATAAAACTAGAGCAAGAAGAGAATAAATATATGAAGCTTTGATCATTGCCAGATTACTCAGGGTTTTGTAAAGGTGACTTTTCCTCTCAATTTGAGTTTCCCAAAGTCTATATTAAAGCACGGTTTTGGTAGCCGTGAGCTTAAAAGCTAATTAAAATGAAATTACTTGTAGAACTAAAGACATCTGGCTTTGCCAAACAGAATTAGAAAGAAGGTTTTAACAAAGTGGAAAAGAGCTGTCCCATGACTAAACACCAATTGCTTTACAATCTTTTCGCATTTTGAGTGGGTTTTTTTAAGGATAGTCGCTAACAGTATTCTCTGTAAGTTTATCTCAATAAACCTACTTGGGGTAATTCCCATGACATTCCACTACATACCTTAATGTTATGCAGAAGGAAAATGTCT
Organism: Phaethon lepturus; assembly: GCF_000687285.1. Lineage (NCBI taxonomy): Eukaryota > Metazoa > Chordata > Aves > Phaethontiformes > Phaethontidae > Phaethon > Phaethon lepturus. Next base: position 13,773 of record NW_010515584.1, read on the forward strand.
GCTCCTTTAAGGGTATGTGGTCAAAGAAGCCATAAATAAGAACATATAGAAACAGAAACTTGACTGACAAATGGTAAGGGAGGACGTGATAAAACCAAATCTGGTCAGTCACACTAATTGGTAAGGATATGTAGAGTGTGAGAATGTTTATTTTCTCAGCTGTGACAATAAGGAAAGGCAGGGAGACAATCAGAGTCATAAAATCTAAGCAATTAGTGTTACTGAAGACAACAACCAGAAACAAACTTGTTCAGTCACACCAACTGATGGGTTATCAAGAAACCGCAGGCAGATAAGGATGCAAACCTGAGGACCCAGGATGTTGGAGGGGGTCAGTGGGACTATGCCAGCCAAGGAGGCAATGTGCAGGGGAAGACGGAGCAGGCAGGAACAAAGAGGTGGGGCAGAGAGACAAAGGTACAAAATGGGCGAGTCACCTGTCAGCTGTGGCTGGTCAGTACGCTTGTCTGGCTGAGCCCTGTGCCTGATCACTGCAGTCAGTGTTGTCTGTTCTTAACTACCTCTCTGCATAATCTCACTCTCTATCCCATGTGTGAGTGCTGCAGGGACTCAGTGCCAGCTTCTGGGGCATTGGCGTGAGAAGAGTAGGTGCCAGATGCTGGAGTCAGATTGCAGGTTTGGATGACCCTGGCCTGTGGTGTCTGCTGCTGGAGTGAGTGGGGGGTCTCAGTGCCAACGATTGGAGCAAGGGGCATCTTTAACCTCCAGCCACTGGGTCAGGAATGGTCTGTGTTCCCAAAACCAGCTGCTGGGGGGGATCGGTGTAAGTGAGTGAGGGGCTCAGCACTGGCAGCTGGAGTGGGACCATGGGTCACAACCCGTGTGCCTGGTGCCAGCTGCTGAGTGGGTAACTGACTGTATCTTCCCCAAGTCAGCTGTGCAGCTGTTGCGGGGGGGCTGTATTTGCTGGCAATCTTCAAGCTGAACCAGCTGGCAAGCAGGGGAGCCTCAGGTCTAGGCTGGGGTATGAAATGGGCAGAGGGTCTGTGCCGGTATTAGATGGGACTTGAGAGTGTGGTGTGACTGTGGGACAACTGTGTGAGTGCTGTGTGTCTGCAGTGAGCATCAAGCTGGACCAGCCAGTGAGTCAGGGTCCCGTGGGGCAGGTAAGGGGGCCCAGGGTCCAGGCAGGGGTGTCGGGTAGGGAGAGAGGCAGAGGGGCCACAATGGTACTTGGGATATTCACATACATGCATGTGCCTGTGAACCTGGAGAATGTCATGTGTGTGCCTGCACTAGCGACCTTCTGTCTCTGCCAGCCCATGAGGAGAAGGGGACTTGGTTGTCTGTCCGTGGGTTTAGGTGCATCCTCTGTGCGGGTCCTGTGGAAAGCAACATCTTGTCTGTGACACTGCATGTGACCAGCCATATCAGTGTTCTCTGTGGGTCCCTATGCCTGTGTGGGCATCTGTGTGTGTACCTATGTCTCTGGTACATGTGCTCAGCTTCACTACTGATTGAACCTGCAAACAAGCAAGAAGAAGCCATATCCCTCAACCTGGGCAGAGACCCTAGCTCCTCAGGCACTGGGCTATGCTCCAGCAAGGCCTTGGGCAGGAGAGCACAGGGCCAGAGCAGCTGAAAGAGGCAGCCGCTCATAACATCCCTTAATATCTGGAAGTGTCGGTGGGATAACCCTTAACATCCCTTAACATATACTAGAAAAGAAAACATATGATCTATTTTACCTTTATACTTAATATTAGCAGACAATTTTGTGTCAAGGAGCAACAAGGAGGCTGGTCTTCAAAGGAAAGTGAGCTGAGAGCAGAGCACAATAACAAGGCAGGCATGAGCAGGTACCTCACCAACAAGGAGCCGGGATGTAGAGCAGAAAGTCCAGGTCAGGATCAGGGCCAGAGACATTGGTGAAGGTAGTATGCTGATCAACCAGCGTTTAGATGCTGATCAACCAGCATTTCTGTAGTGATGAAGCAGGACTGAGCTCAAAGCAGGAAGCCAAGCTGCTGGGTCTCTGTCAGGGTCAGGACTGAGGAAGTATCAGACTAGGCACAGATGTGGCTGCTGCACAGTTGTGATGTAGACGGCAGGCAGGGGAGTGCAGTAAAGTTTCTGCTTAAAAGTAGTTCCCAAGGGAAAAGAAGGTCAGACTTTTGTTTCTAGCTTTCCTCATAAGAGCTCTTATCAGTGAAGAAGCTGACCTTGGACCCAGTCAACTATACTCTTTAACTTACCGAGCAAAACTAGAAGGGCAATGTGCTCACATCAAGCTTTGCAGACCTAAAATATGTGAACGTATTGAACATCATTGTCAGACAAAGCTTGGCATCAAAAGGAGAGGCAACTCTTCAGATCTTGGAGACAAGACTGGCAAGGGCTCTGAACACTTTCTTCCTTGCATTTTCAAAGCTGCCCCCATCACATCATTTGGGAACTTAAAGAGCAGACCTAATTTTGATCCAATCAAAAAATTAACACCTAAGTTTGCCGTACATTAAAAATGGGACATTGTGATATTTGGTGGTAAACCTTTGGATTTACCTCAGAATGCTCATCTCTGGAGCATGTCTGTCCTTGCTCACCAGCACTTTTGTGACCCACCAGCATGTTGGTAACGCTGCTTCTTCCAGAAGCTTTTCCAAGGGGTTGGAAAGCATTCAATAAGTGCTTGAGGATGACAGTGTTTGACTACCTCCATAGCACAAGACACAGGGAGAAACCATGTCTCTCATCCCTGCACCAAGAGCTATGTGTGTGTTTTTTCTCAGTATAGTAGAAAGTATATCAGAGGCACAGAGTTGAACAAGGACTGGCACAGGCTTCTTGGCCCAACAATTCAAGGAGGTAATGCACAGAAGTAGCCTTTCAAGGCTACCCATATGGCTAGTAGCAGAAACAGGAGTTAATCTACTTGTTATTTGAGGTGACCACCTGCACCAGTTGATTTTTGAAGCATTTAAGGGTCTCCTCTCAGCTACAGGACAGGCTTGACTACCTCCACAGAGTACTTGTCTTTGTCTTTGCCCCCTTTGCCTACAAAGGGCATAAAAATTATTAGGCCAGAAGATGAAAATGCCCCATAGATAGCCCACAGGTCTCCAAATCAGCCCTTCAGTCTAAGTAGGACCTGTCCCACATCCTTCCCAGCCCCAAAAATCTGGCAGACAAGAGGCAGAGGAAAGAGTAGGTGTATTAAAACGCACTCTTCTCCCCATCTCCATTGTCTCCTTCTACGGATTTTATACGAGTCCAGACTCTCCAAGGAACACAGCTTTGAAAACTGCACCAGCTTCTTCCCTTCCAGTCAGTCAAATTGACAGCCTTAGTGTGAGAGAGTAACTAACTCCACTTCATTCTAAAGACAGGCTGGGCTCAAAGAAGTTCTTAGGCTAATCAGCAATCTCTTTATATTCACCAGAGAAAAGATCTGAAAATCCCAAAGCAGTCCAAAAGGGGGAAGGGAAGTCCTAGTTACTTTTCAGAGTCAGGACTGGCTCTGTGGCAAGGGCTTAAATTTTGTGCTGATCTCTTTTTTCTGCACCTGGATAGTGCTGAAACAGCAAGGTGCAGAGCAGCTCAATTAATTGTTGTTTAGCTACCAGCTCAGAAATCTTGTTATTAGGAAAGCTTTCTGAGCAGTGCTAAATGAGGTTGCAGGAGACAGACTAAGCACAGTAATGCTGCTGCAGAACTTGCTGGCCCTCATCTCTTCCTCCAGCTGGTGATTAAAACAGACGTAACCAAATATAGGCTGTACATCAGAGGGGCTGCAATTAGTCAGTTCTCATTTGTGCAGTAAATTCGTATTAATCTGGAGTAATGATATCGTTCCTCTTCTGACACTGACAGGAGCAAGACAAGAGGTTGGAAATTTTCCAATTCTAGAAGTCAACAAAATGGATAAGTACTTGGTGTAGAAATCTTTTAAAAATTAAATTACATGAAAACTCCTTTAGAGGGGTATATGAATATCCCCAATACATATGTACTAATATTTGTATTTGTGCTTTTATTCATATTTGTATTCATAATTCATGATATATATTTATATATCTATTTATATATTTTCCACTTCCTGAAAAGGAAGTGACAATCTCAGAAGACATCCTCAAAGGAGGCCAAAGACATCAACCAACCTTCAGGTGAACACAGCTTAAAAATGAGAATGAATTAGTGTAAATTGACAATGGCCACAAATATATTTCTAACTCAGACTAGTTGAAATGTCTAATTTCAACTCTCAAAGAACACTGCAAGAAAGAAGCATTTCTGTCTTGCTGCGCTAACTGCTGCGAGTACTGCAGTGGCATAAATGACGTGTTCTACTAACATGGAATCTCTTTCTTGCAGGGTGCTCAATGTAAATCTGACCATGAACACATTTGCTTTTAACTTGTGAGTTTTACATTCCTCTTCATCTTGTCTAGTTGCAATGTGTCAGGCTATTTACTGATACCCTCTTCACCTACAGTTTTATCTGAGATTCATAGAAATGCAAAGGATTCTTATATTGTGAATTACTGTGATTATTTCTTTAGATGTGACTTGTGGTGACAATGAGAGAGATTGTCACCACAGATTTGTGAATAGAAGGCTAAGACATTTCAGTTGCCCTTGAGCAGTCAGGGAAATTCCATCTCAGACACTCCTCTGAGTCTCCTCAGGAACTCTCCTGTTCAAGAGAGGATGAGGAACTAACACTCCTAGGTCAGAATGCTTACTTCTGCCAACAAAAGGACTTAATCTTACTGAAAGCTTTTCCATTGACTTCACTGGATGTTGGAGCAAACCATTAAAGTGATATTAGATGCTGTATGCCATCAGTGTCAATAAGAACCTGTCCCCTTTACAGTATATTGAAGATTCACTTATGGATTTCAGGAAAGCAAAATATCAGCCTATCTATCTACTCTGTCTCTTTCCTACTTCATGTTCTAGTTTCCTAAATATGGTTGTTGTTGTACCAAGATGCATGGAAAGAGTCCTCTAGGATATTGTCTTATTCAGACACCTGCAAACGTGAGCTCTGTTCCCTGCTTTGCCATAATTCGAGTGAGCTTGGGAAAAACACTTTGCTTATCCACCAACAAGATAATAACATTAAAGAATATCTCCAGCTATGTCAGGAGGACAAAAATGAAGTACTGTAGAGCAGATTCACTTGCATAACATAACAGGAGTAATTTGGAAGAGGAGAGGATGAGTTCTACAGGAAGGACTTTTTTTTCTTGGTTCCCTGTTGTTTAACTTTGGCATTGATTGTAGCAGTACAGAAAGTTACTTTCCTCTCTGAGACTTCTTACATTTCTTGTTGCCCACCAGTAGTGACACACCACTTAATTTATTAGTAAAAGCAGCTCTGAATCTTCACAAGCTAGATGCATTTTTACTTGAGTGATGCATATCAGAAATGCACTCACATTTCCATGATATTTTTAATTCAGTCTTGCATGGGGAGTGTGAAGTAGTTAACACCAGGCCTGTGGATTCAATCAAGATCCAGGAAAAAAACTGATAAAAATGCCATACACTGAGAAAGGAAACCAGCACATGGATTAAACTTATTTGCAAGTGATTTACAGTACAAAATAAAGCACTCAGTAATTCATTAATCTTGAACAATGTAGCCAGGTCTAGCTGGAAACCCTTTGTTACAATTACGTGGTCTCATTTCTAACCTAAACTACCAAAAAAAAAAAAAAAAAGACAGATATTTCAAAATACTTAGAGAAAATTAAGCAATCATCTGTGTTTAGGACAGCATGGGCTCAATATTCAGCCAGTGATTAAATTAATCCCATTTGGGTTTGAGAATTGCACATCAGAGCCCTCACTGGACAATCCCCACTCCCATGATGTCATTAATGGCAGATGTGCACTTGAATAGCTTCCATGTATTCTTCAGTCTCTTTCCTTGGATTGATTTCTTCTATGTTTTCAGGTGAACAGGTGCTGTCTCCAGTAAATTTGGCATTCATAGAGGGCTTCATCTGACCTTGCTAGATCAATACAGACAGGTAAAGCACAGACATGTTTTGCAATCTTCTCTTTCTGAAGAAGTGCCCAACTAAGCCCTGTTCCATGTCTTTCATATAACACTACCCACAGACTGACTTAGCTTTACAGACAAGTATGTCACTATCTTTGAAAAATCAAACAGCCTGGAGGACATAAACATAGCTACAGCAACAAGAGAAGAAATATTTTTTGTATGTGTAAGAACAGCTCCAACTGCAGCCCAGCGCCTTGGTTAATAAGCCTTCCAAATATCACCATGAAGATGTTAACTTCTGCATTTTGTCATTAGAAAACAAACACTTCACACCAATCTTACTCCCAGAAAAGGAAGTGCATATGTTGGCATCTGCAGTGCTCCTCTCTTTGCAGCAATGGGACTCCATTCAGCCACACAAAGACATCTGAGTGCTCAACTCTAACTCAGGTGCAGGAGAAGGTCACCATACTGTACAGTATCAGAGAGGATGAGAAAGAGATGAGGTGAATCATCTAAGACACTGCAGCTTCAAGAGCCTGAACCTTCAGCTATAGCAAGGGGGGAGGATGAGCCTTGTGCCTATGAAGTAAAACTGAAAAGTCCAGTCATAATGAAGGCTGGAAGCTGGTAACAAGTTACACTGAAAGGAATGTCCTGTCCCACCTAAAGACTTGCAGCTACAGAATACATTCACTGCCCTCATTGCTGATGAGGAGCTGGGAGTGCTGCCAAATGGATCTTTTCTTGCAGCTGAGTCTGAGTCACTCAGGACCACTAGAAGCAAGCGGTGAGTGATGGTGGTGGGAGACTCAACTGCAGTTGATGAAGGCCCCCAACTGATTTGCCACCAAGGAAGGCTTGCTGCTTGCTGGAGGGTCAAATTCAGGATGATGTGTAGAGGCTACTAAGGCTCATCCAGCTGTTACCTGTGGCTGCACTTCTATGTAGGCACTGCTGTGAGTGACCTAGGAGGTGACTACAGGGCTTTGGGGACAGTGATCAAGAGCATGGCGAGCCAGGTGGTGCTCTCTTCAATCTTGCTAGTGAGGGACAAGGGCCTGAGGAGGACTGGATGGATCCTACAGGTCAACAATTGATTGTTCAGGTGGTGTTGGCAGCAGGATTTCAGTGTCTATGATTTTGGGACCCTCTTTGAAGGTCAACTGCTGCTTGGAAGAGGCAGGCTCCACCTGGTAAGTTGGAGCAAAAGGATCTTTGCCAACAGGCTTGTCAAGCTCATAAGGAGAGGTTTAAACTAGGAACAATGGTGTCACAGAGAGATTCCTCAAATAACAAGTGAAGGAGTTGTGGATGAGGTAGGAAAGACAAGGGCCCAGGGTGACTGCAATAGAAAGGAGATAGGAATCAACAAAACAGAGATGAAATGCAATCACTTCAAGCATGGGCATGTAAAGGAGGAACTGCCTGCAGAACAGCCTTATGGGGAAAGCTCTCATGCTTTGGGAATCAGCATGCTTGGGTGTCTCTCTGAAATGTCTCCACACTAATGCATGCAGCATGGGAAACAAACAAGAGGAATTAGAAGTCTGTGTGCTGTTACAGGACATTGGGATTATGGGGATGTAGTGTGATAACTCACATGACTGGAGTGCTTTGATAGATAGATACAGGCTTTTCAGCAAGGACAGGCCAGGAAGGCAAGGAGGAGGAGCTGCCCTCTGTGTGAAAGAGCAGCCAGAATGCCTGGAGCCCTGCCTGTGGATGGGTCAGAATCAAGTCAAGAGCTGATGGGTCTAGATTGATGGGCAGAATAACATGGGTGAATTTGTAGTGGGTGTCTGCTGTAGATCTCCTAATCAAGAAGCCCGTTCACAGGCCCTGGTCCTCATGGCGAACTTTAACCACTCTGATACCTGCTGGGAAGAGACACAGCAGAGCACAAACTTAGGAGATTGCTAGAGCACATTGATGACAACTTCCTGATACAGGTGTTTGAAGAACCAGCAAATAAAGGCACTCTGCTGA
>NW_010515584.1:21745-36999 GCF_000687285.1 Phaethon lepturus
GCTGAACCTGATGCTTATAAACAAGGAAGAACCAGTTGTGGATGTGAAAGCTGGGGGCAATCCTGGCTGGAGTGACCATGAGGTGGTGTAGTTCAGGATTCTAAGAAGAGGGAGTAAAGCAAAAAGTAGGGCTGTTGGGATCACCCTGCATGGCTCGACCTTAAGGAGAAGGAGCTGTAGTGTTGATCTGCATGGCTCGACCTTAAGGAGAAGGAGCTGTGGCACTGAGAAGCTGGTAAACAGCTGGATATCTGCACGGCTCGGCCTTGAGGAGAAGGAGCTGTGGTAAACAACTAAGAAGAAGCGAGGAAAACAGGAACACCTGCACGCAGCAATCCTGACTGTATGAGGGGCGCGTGGACAGCGCGTGATATTTTGTATATAGCCAATTACAATAGTGTGTGTAACAAGTTGTAACCAATCATGAGTGTGTGCGCAGTGACTAAGCGAAAATTATGATATATATTGGAGTCAGACAAGACAATAAACGGCTTCGGAATATAACTCTCATAGAGTTGTGAAGTCCATCCTTCTCCCGCATAGGGCCACAACCATGGCCTGAAGGAGGGTAGACTTTAACCTCTTCAGATATTTACTTGGAAGAATCTCGAAGGATACAACCCTGGAGAGAAGAGGGGCCCATGACAGCTGGCTGATATTCAAGGATCCATCCTGAAACTCTAGAAGGAATCATCCTGAAAAGTAGGAAACCAAGCAAATGCAGCAGGAGGCCTGCATGGATAAGTAAGGAGCCTGTGACTCAACTCAGACTTAAACAGGAAGTATACAAGAGGTGGAAGTGAGCGCAGGTGACATGGGAGATGCTGTATGATTGCGTAGGAATGGGCTTAGGAAAGCCAAAACCTACCTAAAATTGAATCTGGTGAGGGGTGTGAAGGGAAACAGGAAGGCCTTCTACAAGTACATCAACAGAAAAAGAAGGACTAGGGAAAATATGTCTCCTCCACTAAATGAAGCAGGGACCAGGATGGCAAAGTACATGTAAAAATCTGAGGTATTCAATGCCACCTTTGCCTCAGTCATTACTTGTAAGACCAGCATTCAGGAACTCCAGGCCCCCGAGACAAGAAAGAAAGTCTGGAGCAAGGAAGGCTTACACTCAGTGGAGGAAAACCATGTTACAGAGCAGTTAACCTTGATATGCAATTCCACGAGGCTTGACAGGATGCACCCACAAGTGCTGGGGCAGCTGAACTGATGGCACTACAAGGCCACTCTTGATTATCATAGAAAGGTCATGATGAAAGGAAGACATTCCTGAGGACTGGAACAAAACAAATGCCACTCCTAACTTCAAGAAAGGAAAGAAGGAGGATCCAGATGATCTGAAGAGGTCTCTCCCAGCCTAGATGCTTCTGTGACTCTCTGATGAGAACAATGACTTTAGAGTGGCTGGAAGCAGAGAACATAAAAGCACTGGAAGAACTCAAAATATTCTGTGGACTGCAATGTGCAACACCTCAGGAAACTATCCATCAGCTTTCAAATGTAATGTGGATTTTTTTCAGTTTCCACCCGATGCCAACGTTGCATAAAAAACACCTGATGACAATCATCTCTGATATTTGCTACAGTTCGTAAAAGTTCTTACAGCATGCCTGATGGAAATAAACATTTTCATCTGATGAAATAATTTTCATCAGATAAAACATTTAAAAACATCAGATTAAACATTTTCAAATAAACATTTTCATCTAGAGAAACATCTCTAGAAACCTCAGAGGAGATTATTTCTCTTTAAACAGTGGACTCTTCTACAAGTCTGAAGAAACTCTTAAAGCTCAGATGTTCATTAATGTTTTATCTGTTTTGCTATCCAAAAGCTCTAAATCCAGATTCAGAAGGCTTTACGGATGGGAGTAATATTGACTATTACACATTCAAGCACAGGTAATCTCAAGTTCTAACCACAGCAAGCAATCTCATTTCTCTTTCCTCCATTATACATGGGCACAAATTAAAGGAAGGAAAAGCACACATAAATAATATTATCTCTCTGAAGACATCTGTCTTCGTGGAGATAATAACCTCAGCCTTAGGCAATCTTAATGAAGTACAGTTTCATTTTAACCATTTCTAAGATGGTTGTTTTTAACGCAAAACATTTTTCCCACTGAAATTAGGGTCGAATAAAAAGTTCAGATAAAGGAGAAACAAAATCCAAATCTATCTTTCTCTTTAAAAATTCAATCAAAATGTTTTGACTAATTTAATGACAAATTTAATGACAATTTTCATTAGGATCATCATCAGGATCTCAGCTTCTCTCTAAACAGGCTTTCAAGTGAACCAGAAGTGTTACTTGTGCTGAACAAAGCTTGGACAAAAGAGAAAGGAAAACATGTAAAAGAATTAGGCATTGGTTACACCATACCTAAATGCCCATGGTTGTTGACTGTGCTAAAAGTTTAGCTGTTTTACTTTCAAAGCAGTAACAGGATCATAAAATTCTGGTATATATTTTCAAGGATAACTGATCTTTTGTCAAAGCTGGCTTAGAAATAGCATCTCCAGGATGGCTGTAAACGTGGAGATTCTAAGAAACTAAGTGCTTTTTTTTATCTTAACTTAAAAAAAAAAAAAAAAAAAGCTTAATTCCAGAGAATGGGTTGTATGTGAAGGAGAAACAGAGAGAAAGGAAACTTGAACAATCTCAAGCTGAGATTCAGCAAGTGCAAAAAGCTTGCCTAGTCAATTTTGCTTGATGCAGGTGAGAACATCACTCCTAAGCCAGCCTTGTCTAAATACTTTTGTCTTGTGACTCAAGTGGCTCTCCAGATAAGTGGTGATCACACACATTTATTGGAAATTCAGTGCCTTCAACTGCTGCATCAATTTAAGCTTGGGAAGCATTAGTAGAGGCAACTAGGCACCAGGCAGGGTGTGAGGATTCCAGATGTGCAGGCATCATAAAATATCTGGCAGGGTGGTTAAGAAGTCATGAGCACGTATGCACTAAGGGAAACTAATTGTGCCTAGTATGTACATCCTGACATCTGAGACAGAAGGCAAATTTGCTGGGTCAAGTATTTACTGGAGTTCATTCACTCAGCTGTTGCTAAATATCTGAAAAATGGGCTTTATAATAGGAAAGCTGATAAAGTCTTAAATAGAACAGCAGGGATAGGTACCACAGCAATAAATTACATCCCTGTTCCATTTCAAAGACAGGAGGAGATACAGCTTCGCCTGTTGTAAAAATGTCTGCTTTTGCTGTTAGTGCCTGAGTATTTCTTGATGGTAATCATTGCAAATCAGCATCCACGTCACCCACATCACCCATGATACAGCCAGTGACTGTCTCTGCATTAAATGGAGTCCTGCAAAGGCCCTAGTTTATTGCACTTATTTGCTCTGACCTTTAAAGGCTGTATTTTCCTTTTTTCTGCAAAAACAGAGGAACACTATTGTCCCTCTGTTGTTGGAGGGAATTAAAAGGAAAAAATAATTTAGTGTGGGCTGTTCCTGGGATTTGGTGGCTATGGGCTGTGCATAAAGTATCACAGGTCAGTAGACCCCCCTCAAGAGTTTACTACCTAAATGGGGGAGAGTTGGCAACGAAAGTTGAAGTCCAGGCTACAAAAGAGTTTCCCAAAATCCTTTCCTCCCCTGATTCTCATTTCAAGAAGGCTTCTTTACAATTGCTCTGATGGCACTGCTTATTTTACACAGTGATATTTTTCCATCCCAGGCATGTGTCACAGACATGTTACGAAACTCCTAAAACTGAGCTGGATACTTGCCTTGGCAAAACAGCAGAAGATAGAGTCTATCAGCACATCATACAGACCAGCTGACACCAGGACAAGAGCTAGAGAGTGCAGAAATCTATACCTAGCTTTTGACCAAGAGGAGTCAGTGCTGCTTCCAGGAGGGAAGGGAAAGTCATGGTCCTGATCCATTCCTGGTACATTGCATTGGATCTTTATGTAACTGCCCTTAGTTCATGCAATAGAGCTGCGTCCTCTTTAGGGATCTTTAACATCATATTGCATTCTCTTTCTTCTTAGGCTACCTAGCACAGTTCAGTGCATCTGTACAATGTATAGCAACAATGTTCATTAAAGCTCTACAGCATTTCTGGGATTCAATCCCACTCCCCCACCCTCTTCCCCAATAGCAGTGACCCAGTAGTCACTAGGTTCAGAATGACAAAATGTCCTTGCAATTGCAGATGTCCTCTGGGTTTAATGTCCACTAAGTTCCTCTGCTCACTGTAGTGTGTGCTGGTTCAGTCACTACAAATAGAAAGTTATGGTTTTGGTAGACAAGAAGACCCTCCAAACAATTCTGTGACATGGGAACATTCTGCAGTCTGCAGCTTGAGGTGTTGCTCTTTCTGTGAAGATCAGGAAGTCTTTGAAAGGTTTAATGCCTCCAGGGAAGCAAGTGTAAACAGAATCAGACCCATGTGCCCACAATTTTAATTTTATGACTATTCAGCTTCCAAAATTCTTCCACAGGGAAAAGCCAGATGAAAAATAGGCACAAAATTGGGATCCCAGATATTCTTTCAGAGCTGTTCTGGTCCCTTCTCAAAAATAGATCACACCTTCAATATGTATAAAATCTGCCATGAATTCAAATAATTCAAACACAAACTCCTCAAAAGTTCACTCCTCCTGATCATAGCCAATTCTTGTCAGAGGTTATTGGAACATGAGGGAGAAATTAAGCCTGTGATCTATGAGTATAATAGTAGTGACCATATGAGCTGAAATGCTAATGATAGGTTGTTTGTAGAGTTTCTGTCCTTAGACTGATAAGCCACATGGAATATCCAAGTTTAGTTTATCCAGAAATGTTCATTGATTGACGTTTTGGTGGTGATCACATGCCAAGTGAAATATGGAAACAAATGAGATATTCCTTACATCTTGAATTTCATTTCAAATACTGACCAAAGTGTGTGGTATCCAGTCATTTTAATTTAGTAATATTGTCTGCTCTTGCTTAAAACTTAGAGTCTGTTTTGTCTACACATACAAAACCAAAAATGAACAGCAGGCTATCTGTATTCTGTAAATGACTGAAAGCCCCACAGTCACATACCCACTTCTAACACAGTTTGCTAGATACCAAATAAATATTTCCCAAGCATCCTCCTAAGCTAAACTTACTATCTCTCACATACATTATGGAGGGCACTTCACAGAGACACATTTACTGCTGAAGTTTGAAACAGAGGTGTTTCTGTGTGAGAAGAATCCCTCCTGCCATGTCCAGTCTTCCATTCACCCCTCCTTTGGTGCCAGCTCACTGTAGTCAGCTGTGAGTCCATGCATTAAGCTGCAAGCAGTTACTGCACAACCCTGTGAGATTTCTTTGAGTTGTTTTCACTCACAAACCCTTTTATTAGCCGGTTTCCTCAGAATATTCCTCTACCTTCCTGTTGGTCCAAAAAATGCTGAAGTAGTCAACAGGAAGACTGAGCATGTGTCTTTATGGCCTACTCTTCTTCCATGAGACAGAGAATGGCAAAACAGACGGGGAATCCAGGCTTCCAGAAAGTTAAAATGTCTAGAAGGTAGACATTTACATGCATCAGAATGACAGAAGTATCTCACAGTATCCAGCTAAGAAAGTTCTTTAGAAAGTCAAGCTATGTCCTCTGCTTTCCATCTGGCAGCTGCAGCCTTTTGTAAATCTGACTGGAAGGACCAATAGAGGATTTTATGAACATTTGCTGGAAATAATTAGGCAGTACAGACACTCCAAAAACCTTTGGAAGAGGGACTTCTCAAGCAGATAAAATCCAGAGCAATGTTGGAAAGCTTCTAGGGAAGAATTTTTATTTCCTTTTGTGGTGGGTTAGCCTTGGTTTGCTGCTAGATGCCCACCCAGCCACTCCCTCACTCTACTGCTTTAGCAGGACAAGGGAAGAAAATAAGATGAAAAAGTTCCTTGGCTGAAATAAAGGGAGATCACTTACCAATTACCATCACGGGCAAAACAGACTCCACTTCAAGAATTCAATTTAATTTGTTGCTGATTAAAAACAGAGTAGGATGGTGAGAAACAAAGACAATACTAAAACACCTTATCCCACTCCTTCTTATGTTCAACTTCTCTCCACTCTCAATTCTTCAACTTCCTTCCCTTGTAAATGGAACAGGGAGTTGGGGGTTATGGTCAGTCCATAATGGTTCCTCTCTGCTGCTCCTTCCCACTCACACTCTTCCCCTGCTTCAGTATGGGGTCGCTCCCGAGAAGATACAATCCTTCATCAACTGCTCCCATGTCAGTTCCCCATGGGCTACAGCTCTTGCCAAGAGTCTGCTCTGGTGTGGGCTCTTCAGGGGCTGCAGCCCCTCTTCTTTCAGGACATCACTTGCTGCGGTATGGGGTTCTCCACAGGCTGCAGTGTGGCTATCTGCTTCACCATGGTTCCTCCATAGCTACAGGGGAATCTCTACTCCAGTGCCTGGAGCACCTCCTCCCCCTCCTCATTCTCTCACTTTGGTGTCTACAGGACTGTTCCTCTCATATTTTTCTCACTCTTCAGTCTCACAGCTGCTGTGCAGCAATTTTTGTTTGTTCTTAACTACATTCCCAAAGGTGCCACTGGCTTGGCTGATGGGCTCAGCTGTGGGGCTAAGCAAGCGATGTTCTGCAATGAGTCTGGCACAGGGCAACCCCAGCCTTTCCTCAGAGGTGCCATCCCTGCAGCCCCTCCCATCCCCTTGCTACCAAAACCTGGACATGTAAACCCAACACGCATTTCTAACACTTTCATCTTCTCACACCAAGGAAAGGAAACGTCAGAACTCACTTTTTTTTCTTCAATCTCTTTCCATAAAAAATGTGGAAAATAGTGTTAGAATGGGAGAAGACTAAATATTAAATTATTTTCTCTTAGTGAGAAAAATCTCTGAAGAAATTTCTTCTTTTCCTATCTCACTTCTTAACCATGCAAAGAACTGTTTCTAAAATAGGGGTTCCAGTCTGATTTGCTTTCCTGGGAGAGACTATTTATTTCTCTCAGAGAGAGCAGAAGTAAGAAAGAAGCTCACCTTCTTTCAGAGGTCTTCAAAAAAATGAGCTCTCCTAAAAAGGTTAGTAAAATATATCTCCGTAAATATGTTTCATTAAAAAAAAAACTTGGATATTATTGATTCTGTGGAAACCATTTTCTTTTTGTACTCAGCAGAGAATGAGTCAGAACTGCATATTAAAGAAGGATCTCTCTTCAGTGTTACAGCACTAAAGGCTATGAACATATTCTGCTCCAGTTTGCTCGGCTGGACAAGGTGGGGAGAGGTAGCATAACTGTAAGTTAATATACTGTTTCCAAAAAGATAGAATGGCAATTGAAGACATATAAATGAGTCAGATTTGTGTCTCAGGAACACAAGTTAAAGTCCTTTGCTATTCCTAGAAGTATGACCATACTGTTTAAGTACCCTGTATCTTGCTTGGGAGTATTGTCTGTGTGCTGCCAAATTAGCACTGTGGGGTATTATCACTGTTACCTTTCTGCAACGCTGCCTTGAAATCCATTGGGGCAAACTCTCTTATGCCAAATTGCTTGCTCTGCTACTAATGAGATAACCTTTTCAAAGCAAAGAAGTACATGAGTTAACAAAATAAATCAGGACAACGTCCATTCATGTCCACACCTATTTCATAAATAAACACAGATAACTATAATGAAACCTTTTCTAGCTAACCTTATTTGTAGAAAGAAATACTCTGATTTTTATCTCCACCACATTTCAAAGTTAGCAGCAAACGCAGGGTTCCTTTACTTCTTGGGGCTGAGGGGTTAAGAGTAGGGCTTTATGAAGCTGATGGCTTGTTCAAGGGTACTAGCATCACCATGTACAGTTTCTGCTTCAGTCAAATGGCAAAGTGGATGGGGTAACCTTTGAGGCTGTGGGACTGTGGTTCGGACAAAGCAGTTGATATTCTATGAACAGTTTATGCCAGTCGGTATGAAACAGGCCATAGGCAAGGAAGCATAATAGCTTCCATCTCTCTCCATGTAACTTCTAGTGGGAGAGACTTGCTCCTTTAGGGGGAGACTTCATACCAGTTGGGAATCAACTAGGTACTCTGAAAGCAGTCTCAAGACAATCAGAAAATGTGACCTTGAGAATGACACCAGAGATGTTGCATCAGGACAGGGCTGACAGGTCAAAGAAACTGACTAGTTTGCAGAGATCACTGAGGGACAGGGGAGTACTCATATGCAAACAGACATACAAACACAAATTCATATATCCACATACCTAGTTTTCAAGTCACATTTCATTATTTTAAGGCCTGGCAACATAAATAGCAGGATAAACAGTTCTGTAAGCCAACCTTCAAGAGAGAGGGCAGAATATATTTTTACATCCATGCCTGAAAGTATAAAAAATCAACTGTGCTAACTTTTGTTAGCATAGGAAAAGAAAATATGTATCAATGGTGTTTTCCAAAGGAAACCAGACCTGGCAGATGCTCCCTCTTTGTTAGATATATCATCAATCTTGATTAGGAAAACACAGAATCAAACTTCCTTTCCAGGCAGAACAACCACTGGACCCCTTCATTTAACAAGTCGCTCTCACTGTGGTGAGTTATGGTACTACCCAGCTGTTGCCAGCTTGTTGAGTGGGGCAAGAAAAGAAGTAGGGAGTACTGGATTTGGCTGGGATGGAGTTAATTTTCCTCATAGCAGCCCATATGGTACTATGTTTTGGATCTGTGACAAAAAAAGTCTTGATAACACAGGAGTGTTTTAGTTATTGCTGAGCAGTGCTTGCACAGCATCAAGGCCTTTTCTGTTTCTCACACTGCCCCACCAGCAAGCAGGCTGGGGGTGCACAAGAAGTTGGGAGGGAATACAGCTGGGACAGCCGACCCCAACTGACAAAAAGTATATGGACCTTATGGCATCATGCACAGCAAAAAAAACTGTGGAAAAGAAGGAGGAAGGGGGTGCATTCAGAGTTTTGGTGTTTGTCTTTCCAATTAGCTGTTACAAATGATGAGGATCTGCTTTTCTGTAAATGTCTGAATGCCAGCTGATGGGAAGTAGTGAATTAATTCCTTATGTTGATTTGCTTGTTCGTGCAGCTTATGCTTTGCCTATTAAAATCACTATCTCAACCCACAAGTTTTATCACTTTTATTCTTCTGATTCTCTTCCCCATCCTACTGCAGAGGGAGCAAGCAAGCAAGCAGCTATGGGGAGCAGAGCTGCCCACCAGGGTTAATCCACAGCACAGGGTTTTATCAGGAAAGGGAACAGCTTGCTTCTGCGATAGAAATTGACTTTGTCAACTTTCACTGCTGACTGGCATGCCATAGTGAATATCTAGCAAGACAGCTGGACTCCACCGGAGCAGATACTGACACTGTCCTATGGACAACAGAACACAGTAGGCAGCTGTGGAGGAGTATCTGTATTCCTAATAAGTATGGAAGGAAGTGAAGAGCCCCACTTGGCCACCAGTCCATTCCCAGTATCCACACTACTCTGCAAATTCCCTTTCTTATGCTCTCCAATACCTTTCATTATGCAGCTATATGCAAGGTGAGAGCCTGCAGCCTCTGTCCCTTTCTCTGGACAATGACAAACTATTCTGCTTCCCCACTCCTCTCCAACTCACCAAGCATTGTTGGAGGCTCTAATCATGTTCAAGTGGAGCGTTCAAGTTTAGCACCTATCAGGTAGGTGTCTGCTAATCACATCAGACCAGTTTATCATGGCATAAACATCACTTCAATCAGAAGGAACCTGCCATAGACCACCCCTCTGTATGCAACACTCTGCAGAAACCCTACACTCCTAAAAGCCATGATTTGCCACTGACAGTTTTGTCTATCTGTATGCCTCTATTACGTTATTGGATAGACAGGGCTGGACATGACAGTCTTTGCTACTTGTCCTGTCACACAAAGACAAAAAATGGTACTCAAAATATTCTCAATTAAATAAGAATTAAGAACTGAGAACCCAGAAAATTTAGTTGGGTGGGCATGGGAAAAACCTGCAGGAGTTCCAATTTTGATCAGTCAACTTTTCTCAAGATATATGGCTATGCTGGGAAGCTCCTGAATAGCTTGACTGTTGAAGCCTAATATTGATAGATCCCTAGCAGATGAGCCAGACAGTTGAATCCATGACAAATATAGCATGACAAACAAAGGCAGTAAGACTAGCCTTCACTCAGAGAGCTGAGGTAAACACACAGAAGGAAATTAACCATCACTTAGATGTTTGGGCACATATTGTCTGTCAGACTCATTTCTCAGCTACAGGCAACAGTAATCACAACTCATTTCTTGGAAAAGTACTTTAAGGAGGCATTGCTGTCATGGTGTACAGACTAATAAAGAAGACGAGAAGGTGGAAGATTTGTCTGTTTCAGCTGGGAGACTTTAGCAACCTCCTTTTCACAGATGAAAGAAGAAAGCTATGTGGGAGTGGAAGGACTAGATAATTGATCAACTAGAGATGAGACTATTAGCACAGAAAAGAGCAGAGTCAGTAGGCTAGTTTAGTAGAGGAAAACAATATAGATTCTGAAGGATATTGAAGACTCTTCATAGTGAACAGGGGTGAGACAGTGAAGTGGATTACAGAGGTGTTAAGTTGGAGATGTGAGTGAGAACCTGCCTCAGCAGCAGCATATTTAATGGCCTGCTGTTGCTAGGGTGCTCCAGGCCCACACAGGCCTTTGGTCAGATGTTCCAACTGTTGTTTGTTGCCCATTTGGAGAAGCAGCTTGCTATCTGTCAGTAATGGCCTTTCCTGAACATAGCAGTTTTCCTATCTATCTGGGTTGCTGATTCCCAGGGTCCCTGACAGTCTGTTGTGGTTTAACACCAGCCAGCAACCAAGCACTGCACAGCTGCTTGCTCACTGCACCCAAGTAGGATGGGAGAGAGAGTCAGAGGAGTCAAAGTGAGAAAACTAATGGGTTGACATAAAGACCATTTAGTAAGTAAAGCAAAAGCTGTGCACGCAAGCAAAGCAAAACAAGGAATTCATTCGCTACTTCCCACCAGCAGGCAGGTGTTCAGCCATCTCCAGGAAAGCAGGGCTCCATCATGCATCGTGGTTACTTGGGAAGACAAATGTGTCCCCCACTTCCTTCTTCTCCCCACAGCTTTATATACTGAGCATGATGTCATATGGTATGGAATATCCCTTTGGCCAGCCTGGGTCAGCTCTCCTGGCTGTGTCCCCTCCCAGCTTCCTGTGCACCCCCAGCCTTCTCGCTGGCAGGACAGCATGAAAAGCTGGACAGTCCTTGACTGCTTAGCAACAGCTAAAAATATCAATATGTTATCAACATTATTTTCATCCCAAATCCAAAACATAGCCTCATACTAGCTTCTGTGAACAAAATTAACTCTATTCCAGCTGAAACCAGGACAGTATCTACCCCATATTCCATACAATTTACATCATGCTCAGGCACCATACTTTCTCCCCAGAACTAGTATAAGACGGAGCTCAGCCCAGCTTGCTGCTCCTCCCTGTCAGTGCATTATGAGTGTTCATGTAATGACTGTGCAAAAAAAGAGGTGTCCCTCTTCACCCCCTCCCAGTGCCAAAGTTATTACACCAGTGGACTACAGCTTTCAACAGCTGACCTTCATTCAAACTGAGGCTCTGGCAAACCAGCATGGTAAGGTAATCTAATAATTTTATTTATTGGAGATTTCTATGGTAGACTGAATGCAAAGCAGACAGTAGCTTTATAGACAAACACAGGGGAGGGAGGGCCAGGCTTCTAGCAACACCAGATTTATTGCAATGTATTTGAAAAGGGCTTTGAAGACCAGTCAGCACTGTGCATTGGATGGCAGGATGTGATAACAAAGCAGTTAATCTCCAGTTACAGTGTCATTACACTAAATAAGATTTTTTGATAATGTACAACTAATTAATCCAAACTATAATATTAATTACATTTGCAAGACTAATGCCCCTTTGTTTTCATAATCTATACATGTGGCTGGGTCTATACAATATAGTCTCTATATGGTCTATATGGTCTCTGTATACTGGAGCTTAAATGTTTTTATTTAAGAACCTGGAGGGCCTATGTGAATCCTAGCCTATATTTCTCTCACTTAAGACCATTAACCATACTGTATTGTCAAACCAGGTTACAGCATAATTAGACACTGTCTCTGCCACTTCCTCTGTGTGACACCAAGTTCCCCCACCATTGAAACACAACAAAAAACAGACACTCTTAAATACCATGGTTCAGATATAGATTGAGTCACAAGCAATCACTTTCCAAGTCCTCTAGATGAAGAAAAGTTGATTTAGTTTTGAGCTGGAAAAGCAGCATACAAGGAAAAAGACCGCAACCTCCCAAAAGGCCTGCAGTATGAGAACTGTGGATTTTCAGTCTTGCTCAGCCACAGCAGTGGAAAGGCAAGCCAAAGCTGGTTTAGACAGGATTATCTTCAGTTTTCCCATCACTCACTTTTGCTTATGGTCTGTGCAAGGTTGAGAAGAGAAACCCATTTCTTAGGGTCCATTTTAGGTCCTTTTTCCAACATCTGGAAGTCTTAAAGAGATGAGGCTTAATAAGATTTTCAGTTGAAAGGGTTTTCCCTTGAAGATGTGAATTGGATGAAGCTCCAATTTTTTGGTAGTAAGCCAGCATGAACTCTCAGTGCTTAGATTTTCCCCCACCACAGACAGTTCACCTGATGTCAAGACATCCACAAAAATGAATGTTTTGTGCTCTTGTCTGAGAAGAGGGATTAGAAGACTGCCAGGGAAAAGGAGTTTCTTATACAAGTCTCACATGTTTCCAGCTATCACAGACCCTAAGTTCCTTTTTATACCTCAGCAGCAGAATTTTGATGTCTCACAGGCTAATTCTAACTCAGCTTAAGTAACCAACTTCCCAAGAAGTTTAATTATGTTTATCATTGGATGCCATAAAATAAAATTCCCTCAGAGTCTTTAATTATGATCATGTTTGTTTTGACAGCACATTTGTGAATTGTATGTAACCTGATTATTGTTTTGACTATCAGTAAGGAGGATTAAACCATTTTTGTACATGGGTCAATTAAAGGTGCCCCAAGGCTACTAGATTCTGGTTATTTATTTTCTAAGTAAATAGATCATTTGGCAAGACTAAGCTGCTAACCGTAATCAAATATTCCTCTTGCCCTATCATAATTAACATGAAATATATACTCTTAATATTCTCATGATTAGCCCACAAAGCTGGGGCACAGCATGGAGTGAATAAATACAACATAGTTTTCTACCTTCTTTTACAGCTGATTGCTTCATAAACCCTACCACATTCTTTGGTTTATACAATTGTCTGAGTACTTCTCTGGTAGATCAGGATACGTCTCTGGTTAAGGATGAAAGAATCTGCTGCTGCACTCATTCAGAACCCAGAAAATGAGGACTTTGCTCAAATTTGATTTAGGGGATGGAGGACTGTCTAGAGAACTCTAAAAAGAAGTTGCATAGTGGAACTTAGGCCAGCACTGTATTTTCCATCAGAAAGCTTCTCTTAATGTCTTCTTGAATTATCGTTCTGGCTTTGCCTTCCCCTACAGCAAGAGATGGGATCAACAACTTCCAGATTTTCATTGCTGCTAGATTACAGACCTGACCCTTTCTCTACTTTGGGAGACAGCTTATAAAATCTACAGGTCTTAGGCAGGGAAATAACTCTTCTTCCCAGTGCTAACTCCTAATACTTGGCTCATGGGCATTCAGCATGAAGACATCTTCATTTCTAGACTTAGTGACAATACTTTTAAGTCATATGATTTTCAATAAGCACAGGAAATTACAGACAAGCAGCTACTGGTGTCCCTGAAGAGACTGGAAATTAGGGTACTGGAGGCAAGGAACCAGTCCAGGAATGTAAGTATGCCATAAGGAAGGCATGATCACAATCAGCTCTCTGCAGCTTTGTAGCACAGGCTACTGTATGAGATTTTCTGCAGTCAGATAACTGAATGTCTGAAAGGAAGGAGCAGCATCTGCTCAGCAGGCTGCTAACAGCCAAGTTGTTCTTTTGAAGGATGGGGAGTTGTGATATTCATCTGAATCAGTGGAGAGAAAGAGCTCCAAATTTTTTATTAAACTGATCAAAACTATGAAAAGTGACCAGCAGAAGAAGCCAGATGAAAAAATAACTTTTGGTGCCAAGAATAAGGGGAAGTTTACAGACCTTGATAAATGCTGTGAGTGGTTGGGGTTGTTGCTTTAGAGATTGCAAGTGTTTTGGTTCATATCTGCCAGCTAACCAGGTTTCCTTACATCTCTGCTTAAGAAGAAGCATCAATCCAACCAAGACCAGGTTGGATGGGGCTTTGAGAAACCTGCTCTAGTGGAAAGTGACCCTGCCGATGGCAGGAGAGGTGGAACTAGATGATCTTTAAGCTCCCTTCCAACCCAAACCATTTTATGATTCTATGATTCCAGTACAGAAAATCATTTTATGATTCTATGATTCCAGTACAGAGAAGTTATGGCAATACAGATTATCTCACCTTGCAAGACGTTTCACATACAAAGAGCAAATGCAATGACAGAATGAAGACCACAACTGGACCGTCCACCAATCAGCCATCTAGTGAGATTATATATGGAAAGTGGGAGGTTTTCGTAGGGGATTAGAAGGATCACTTCCTTTTCAGCCCACAACCTCCTACATTCCACTGCCCCTTCATGAAAAAGGTCTTAGCAGGTTAGCAGTGTCCAATGCACTCCAAGATTTTCCTTTCCTTATGTAGTGATTGAAACAGTATCACCTGGAGGCATCCAGCTGCCATATCTCTAGTTCCAATACTCGCAAACAAGGTGAGGCCTGTCCTTGGGAGACCTCCTGCAAAAACAGAGATGCTGGTAAAAGCCAAGCAGTGGACAGTCAGTCACCCAGCAGTTTGTGCATCTCCTGCCCAACAGACTCAGCATTCCAGCATTTGGAAGGAGTTATGAGAAAAGAATCACAGCATCACAGAATATTTAACGTTGGAAAAGACCTTTAAGAACAAGTCCACATCAGCTGAACACCAACATGCCCACTGAACCATGTCCTGAAGTACCATGTCTACACATTTTTTGAATACTTCCAGTGATGGTGACTCCACCACTTCCCTGGGCAGCCTGTTCCAATGTTTGACCACTTTCTCTGTAAGGAAATTTTTCCTAATATCCAGCCTAAACCTCCCCTGGCACAATTTGAGGACATTTCCTCTCATCCTATTGCTAAGTACTTGGGAGAAGAGACCAA
>NW_010515585.1:0-4898 GCF_000687285.1 Phaethon lepturus
ATTATTATATCATATCCTATTATATCATATCACTATACTATACTAATGTATAATGGGATATGAGACTATATGTAAATATATAATATATTGTAAAATAATATATTATACATATTATAATCTGCAAAGTCTAACGATTAATAATTAGGAACTGAAGAGATTATTAAGGGCTAATTTATAGGCATTTCACTATATTTCAAGGTGGATGAAGACAAAGTGGTGATATTCAGGACTATTGCTTTCTCAGTGAAACTGCTGTAAGCTACTGGTGTAGAGCCCCTCTGACAAGCAAGTGACAATTGTTAATTAGATGCTAGTAAATATTAGGTTTCCAAACTTTCCTCCCAGGTGTGAGAATATTAACCTGGAAAACTGTACGGGCTAAGGAATTTGTGGCTAATTTGCTGCAAGTGTTTTTCAGAAATCAATGCACAGGATCTGCTCTGTTTTACGAGCTCAGTACAATGCTTCAAAACACGCTTTAATGGAGCCCTGTCCAGTCAGAAGCTGTAACTCATGTTCCCTGACCACTGATAAAAAATAGCCTCAGTGCTGCAGCACTGGGGTTTGGAAGAACGACCTGTCGAGCTGTGCTTCCAGGAGAGGAAAAAAATCAATGCTACAAGAGAAAGAGAGGGCAAGAGCATGTGAAGACCATATCAGGGAGATGTTTTGCAGTGGATATTGTCTGGATGATAAACCTATGCCAAAGGTGAGATAAAAGCTGCAAAGACAGAATACAATCATCTCTCTGTTTTCAGTTTACATTAATACATTGCACTTCGTATAATGCCATGGAAACAGTACAAATATATTAGATGCCACACAGTAAAAGGAGTCTTCATCAAGAAGTCTTTATTCAGACATCAATCTCACTGGTTGAGAGACTGTCTATGAACAGACCTAAATCCAATAGGACAAATATGATTATATATCACCTAGGCGAATGGGAGGCTAATAGGTCAAAACAGGGTGAGGATATAGCTACATCCAGCTCTTAGGAAGTATATTTTTTCCTTCCTGCCAGTAATTTTGCAGTATTGTGTAATTCTTTGCTCCAACTTCAGTCTCATCACTGCAATATTGTCACTTTGCTCACATCTGGTAGTAGCTTCGGCTCCATGAATGCACCAAAAAAAATTCTTTTGATGTTTGTGGCTAAGAGAAGCATTTTTCTCCAAAAGAATCAGAATCAGAAATCCTTTTTACTGTGAAATACAAAAATAGATCTCCCCAGCATCTCTGCCGCAATAAAGAGAGTGTCTTTCTTGCAGATATAAGTTGCTGTTTCATCTCCTCAGGTCTTTGTAACAGATAAACATTCATATTTATTAAGTTAAGTAATATTGATACAAGAGACTTAACTGCTTGAAATGTATACACATTTCACAAGAAATAGACTGGAAAATAAAGAAATCAAATTCTAATATTGGGCAATACTTCTGTCCTTGCTTTGTCTGGATCACCACTGGGAGGTTCAGTTAAAAATAGTTATTTGTATTTTTTATTTCCAACATGATTCTTTCAAAATTAAAAAAAAAGGAGGGGGGAGAGAGAGAAATTTATAGGTAAATTAATCTTAATTTCACAAGATATTATTCTTTATTCTTTTCTGGAGTAAATTGCCACCGTTTCACTGATTTTAACTGTCTAGATGAAAAATTGACCCTGTACAATGGGTAATATCAAAGGCTGCTTTTTTTCATGCAATGAGAAATGACCTTCAACAGTGTAGGCAGGGAATGGCATACCCACCCACAAATCCAGTCACACATGCACTTGCTCAGCTATTAAAGCATGACTTAGCTTCAGTCTGGTTCCAGCACCACACCAGGGAGTCCAGGTTTTCTTCTGGCAGAGGACTGACCTGTGTAAAGCTTGTGCAAAAAAAAGGAAATATTTTTGCAGTATGGCATTTTCAGGGGTAATGTCAGAATGCAATTGCGTAGCAGACTATACAACAAAATGCAAACCCAAGCAAAGAAGAAGAGAAAAAATACAAATACTGGAATTAATTATCATTCTGAAGTTGACAGGTTTATGGTTAGTGCAATCACAAAGGATACGTTTTTAGCTGGCTAACTATTTGAATTACTGATGCAATTGGGCTGTTAGAAATTAATTTTAAAATTATTATTTGTACCTCAATTAATTGCATTGATAAATGATGATGGGTTCAAAATTATCACAACAAGAGAAATGTATTTTTAATGTGTACCATGAAACACAAAATTCACGTGTCAGTGATCCCCCTTTGATTAAATGCTATTAATTATCAGTGTCCACATGCTTGATGTGAGTAAGAACTACATGTATCAATCACACACAGACATGTATTCAAAGGTAAGCATAGTTTATTATGCTACTGCTACTACAAATTGTTGTACAGTGATTATACTATAGTCTTTTCCTCTATGACTCAGAAGAGAAATGGAAAGGCCATAAATAAAGATCATGTCTTGGTCAGCTCACATATTCTTCTTACGGGAAAATTTTCTTTCTATATCTGGGCTATGCTAAGCTAAACAGGATTTTGTTGGTATGGAATATCACTTTTAGTTAGATGTCTATAAACAATTACCAGCTAGCAGCACCCGCAGAACCTCTTCAGGTTTTGTGAGGTGAAAAAATATTTATATTGGAGGTAATTTCTCTTAGACAACAAAATGTTTTGAAGAGCGTAGCACTGAAATTATACAGGCATTCTGTTTTGCTTGTTACTTAAGTCCTTCATTCTCCATGTGGGAACAACAGAAATGCATACGGGCTATAGGGGCAAGATGACACCGTCCCTTAACGGCAGAAAATTGCTCTGAATGCAAGAATATGAAGAATATGAAAAGGACCGAGTCCCAGAGGAAGTGCAAGGGAACATTCTGGCCAGCTGAATTTTGCAATCGTGTTAACAGTCATATGCATAAGCCATATTGCAGTGTGTTATACATGATATGAAGGCAGACAAGTCCCAGAGGCTGCCTCTTCCCTTTGTTCATCTGTCTAAAACCAACTGCAGTCTGTCCTTTGCTTTGATTCAATTCCATCTCTGAACTATGCCATACATTAAAAGCGTGGCTGAAAAGCATATTCTGCTTTAGAGGTTGTGGTTGAAAAAGAATATCAGATTCTTAGTTTTATCAATTTTAATGAAAACGGTTCCAATTTGGAAGAGTAAAATGCTTACTTTCTCTGCTTGGCAGACAGCTCATAAAAAGCCTGCACTTACCTGGCCACTAATGATCCTCACAGAGACTTCATTGTCCAACCCAGCAGGCTAATCAAAGATGTTTTTTCAGCCAGTTCTGATAACAGAAGGGAATATATTCATCATAATACTGAGACTTATATAAATGATCATTATTCCAGAAGAGAGAAGACAAAAAAGCCAGAAGAACCTGTAATCAGCAAAAGTTTCTATCATTGGACCAAAAGTAAAATATTATACAAAGCAGTATGAGGGCTGCTCTAACTTTAGCTCACGCTCTGACCCCTTCTGCTCTTCTGAAAATTTCCTGATCCATCATCTTTTCATATGACTGCTTTCTTCGCCATCAGCCTCCAGGACAGTGATATTACAGGAGAGTCTCTGTTGACTCTCTACAAGCTGAGGATTCCTTTACATACCTGCATGTAGAATCATGGAATCATAGAAACACAGAATCTTTGGGATTAAAGGGACCTTTTAAGGTCATCTAGTCCAACCCCCCTGCAATAAACAGGGACATCTTCAACCAGATCAGGTTGCTCAGAGCCCCGTCCAACTTGACCTTGAAGGTTTCCAGGGATGGGGCATCTACCACCTCTCTGGGCAATGTGTGCCAGTGGTTCACCACCCTCATTGGGAAAAATTTCTTCCTTTGATCTAGTCAAAATCTACCCTCTTTTAGTTTAAAACCATCACCCCTTGTCCTATTGCTACAGGCCCTTATAAAAAGTCTGTCCCCATCTTTCTTATAGGCCCTCTTGAAGTACTGGAAGGCTGCAATTAGATATCCTTGGAGCCTTCTCTTCTCCAGGCTGAACAGCCTTTCCTCATAGAAGAGGTGTTCCATCCCTCTGATGATTTTGGTGGCCCTCCTCTGGACCCGCTCCAACAGGTCCATGTCTTTCCTGTGCTGAGAGCTCCAGAGCTGGACATGGGATTCCAGAACTGGACATGGGATTCCAGAGTGGAGTAGAGGGGCAGAATCACCTCCCTCCATCTGCTGGCCACGGTTGACCTGCTGGACTGCAAGTCCACATTGCCGGCTCATGTCCAGCTTTTCACCCACCAGTACCCTCAAGTCCTTCTCAGCAGGGCTGCTCTTGATCCCTTCATTCCCCAGCCTGTACTGATACCAGGGGTTGCCCCGACCCAGGTGCAGGGCCAGGGTGCAGTGCCCTTGACCCTGCACTTGGGCTTGTTGAACCTCATAAGGTTCACATGGGCCTATTCCTCGAGCTTGTCCAGGTCCCTCTGAATGGCATGCTGTCCCTCAGGTGTGTCAACCGCACCACTCAGCTTGGTGTCATCTGCAAACTTGCCAAGCATGCACTCAATCCCACTATGTCACTGACGAAGATACTAAACAATACTGGTCCCAGTATGGAGCCCTGAGGGACACTGCTTGTCACCAATCTCCATCGGGACCTTGAGCCATTGACCACTACCCTCTGGATGCAACCATCCAACCAAGTCCTCGTCCACTGAACAGCCCACACATCAAATCCATATCTCTCCAGTTTAGAGAGAAGGATGTTATGGGGGACTGTGTCAAAGGCCTTAAACAGAGACCATAACAAAGGCCTTACAGAAGACCAGATAGATGACATCTCCAGCTCTTCCTTTGTCCACTGATGCAGTCACTTAGGAGGATCTGTTCCATCATCTTCACAGGCACAGAGATGAGGCTGACAGGTCGGTA
>NW_010515586.1:0-44576 GCF_000687285.1 Phaethon lepturus
TGCAGGGCTGTTCTCTCACATGGTCTCACTCTTTTTTCTGCCTGCAGTTTTCCAGGAAATTTTTTTTTTTATTGCCCTTGGCCAGCAGTGGGTCCATCTTGGAGCCGGCTGGCATTGGCTCTATCATCAGGC
Organism: Phaethon lepturus; assembly: GCF_000687285.1. NCBI lineage: Eukaryota > Metazoa > Chordata > Aves > Phaethontiformes > Phaethontidae > Phaethon > Phaethon lepturus. The sequence goes on from NW_010515586.1 coordinate 133, forward strand.
AAAGGGGAAGCTTCTGGCAGCTTCTCACAGAAGCCAGCTCTGCAGCCCTCTGCCGCCACCAAAAACTTCCCACGCAAACCCAATACATAAGCACATACTACACTTTATTCTGTCATAAACTCCAGCAGTAAAGAAAGAGGGATAGATAGTTTCTTTTCCCAGCTCACACATACACATAGGCTCGAGATCAGAAAAGATTGTGTTGTCAAATGTCCATATCATTAGACATCGCAAAGATGGGAATTGGGCACTTCAGAATGAATTTTTCAGTCTGGGCTGACTGCCTCCAAGGGATCCCTCAAAGGAGGATTTTTCTATGGTTGTCTCTTTCCGCATAGAGGAGAAAAGAATTTGCCTCTCTCTGCTACAAGTTGCAATCCCTTCACTATCAACTGATAAATGGTCTCAGGTTTTATTACGTTTTCTTCTTCTTTGTTCCTATCATCAGTGCCACCTGTGATTTTGTAGAACCTTATTTCCTCCAGATTTAATTCCAACTGAGGAAAGTATACACTTATCTTTTCATCACCTGAGCACATTTATCTCTCCTGGAACAGTAGTTCTTTGCTGAAACCCGCTGTGGTTTGAGAGCCTTGTCAGAATTTGGCCCTAACATTCTCCCTCCTGTTGTCAGAGGGAGCTGCAGGTGCTCAGGAGGTGATTCTGGATCGGTGCAGACTGACTGTCATACGTGCTAATATTCAGGGAAAGGATTTTGCTTTGATAAAGTTCCAGGGGCCATTAAGAGGGTAAGGATGCAGAACAGGTTCATGTGCAGGGCTCTCAGGACACCAGTGGCACCCATGACAGCCTCAAGGCCCTGAGCAATCAAGGGCTCATGTTTGATTATCTGTCCCATAACTTTTGGGGAATGCCATGTAGCAGAGTGTAAGGTACCCCTCATTTCTAGGGAAAAGTAAGTTAATGAGATACCTTGCCTGTGAGCACTCCATTACTGCTCCCACCACTGCCTCTCTGCTCCCACCAGAGAGGTACAATGGTCTCAGGGTAGGAGAAAGCACCATTAGGAGTGGCAGTGAGTAGCTGAAGTGCACCTTGATTTTAGGGTCCCTTTTTCAGGGGAATATATACCCAATCCTGTCAGAAAACTGGAGAACTCATCAGGAGGTACCTGTCATTTCTGGACCATGCAGCTTCTGAAAACTCATGTTCTTTGGTGAAAGAAAAATGTGTCAGAGCTTTACAACTTCGATATTGGAGTAAAATTACATTTTTCCATTATAAAAGCTTTTCATTATTCAAATGAATGAAAGAAAGGGAAAATCTGGTCATTTGAAGCCTTAGCAATTAGTAGTGCTCCTATTTTCTTTCCCTGTTCTTTGAGGTGATGCTTAATATGCAAGTCCTGAGTGTTCTTCCGGACTGGAAAAATAAGAACTTTGCTAAAGCAAGTATAAAAAGAATACAAAATAATCATAAAGAAACCTAAGAGTAGATGTTCTGTATAATAGATGATGTGATGAGTGATTGACAATCCTCTTCACATTACGTGATCCCAGCCTTTACAAATAGTCCTTCCAAAATTGTGAGACTCTCAGGTTTTCAACAACATGTTCAGATGTGGGATCTCCTTCACTAATGACAATAGAGCTGCCTCTGCTTAATGTTTTAAGGAATCAGATTCATCTGAGATGCCCTAGCATCATTTGATATCGCTCTCTACAACTACCTGAAAGGGGGTTGTGGCGAGGTGGGTGTTGGTGTCTTCTCCCAGGTAAGTGATTAAAACTAATTAAGTAAAAAAAAACCAAACCAAACAACCAAACAAAAGAAAAACAAGAGAAAGTGAGGCCACACCTCGAATACTATGTTCAGTTTTGGGCCCCTCACTACAAGAAGGATGCTGAGGTGTTTGAGTGTGTCCAGAGAAGGGCAACGAAGCTGGTGAGGGGTCTGGAGCACAAGTCTTCTGAGGAGCGGCTGAGGGAACTGGGGTTGTTTAGTCTGGAGAAGAGGAGGCTGAGGGGAGACCTTATCGCTCTCTACAACTACCTGAAAGGGGGTTGTGGCGAGGTGGATGTTGGTCTCTTCTCCCAAGTAACCAGCGATAGGATGAGAGGAAATGGCCTCAAGTTGCACCAGGGGAGGTTTAGATTGGATATTAGGAAAAACTTCTTCACCGAGAGGGTGGTAAAGCATTGGAACAGGCTGCCCAGAGAGGTGGTGGAGTCACCATCATTGGAAGCATTCAAAAAACGTGTGGATGTGGCACCTCGGGACATGGTTTAGTGGGCATGGTGGTGTTGGGTTAATGGTTGGACTTGATGATTTCAAAGGTCCTTTCCAACCTTAATGATTCTGTGATTCTGTGATTCTGTGATATGATTTTAGATACCCTTGCAATCACGCAGTTCCTCCCAGCGTGAACAGGATTAGCTTCTGTGAGCCTGCTCAGTAACATCAAATGCTCTGTTTTTTCTGGCATTTAGGCAGAACAAGTAACTAGCTGATGATTTTACTATTCAGTTTCTGTAAAATATAATTATTATTAGATTTGTGGCTTCCATGGCATTTGGACTGACACGTGTACATTGAATATTGTCTTCATTTTCACTATGAAATTTTAATTTCCTGTACTTAATGTGTAAGTAAGTCCAGATAATCTGTTTCATATTTTTAAACACACAAAAATAGTATAATGAAAATGCTGTATTTTTCTCTCTATTCTTGCATTCACAACTATTGCCTTGAGGTTTTACTCTTAGCTAACTGTCCCATCTTTCCTTCAGGTACAATATCTTGTGCTTCCTGGGTATTCCTGGTAAATAATATGCTCTTGCTTGGAAAGGAATTTGTGTCCTCCACACCAGAAGCAGACTACTCCAAAAGCAGAAAAATTTCTAGCAGATGTTGTGCTTGTTTTGAACAGAAAACAGGAAGAAGCACAGCCAGATTTTATACTGATTACTTAAACTAAGAAATGAAAACGTGGTTTCAGATTGGACCAGGATTGGTCACAAGTGCAGGCACCCTGAGGCATTTGGGGTTTGTGTTGTGCAAGGGAAAGTGGGCACTGACATCGCAGGGTGCGATAAGCACTGCAGGGTCATGCTTTGGCTCCAGCGACGTTAAGATTGCCTTTGCCTAAACCACGCTGGAAATCTATGGAAACTCTGACAGCTCTCTGCACTGTGCAAGAGCTTAATTCAAAGCCAAGTGCAAAACAAAAACATCTGCTTATTCATCATCCTACTCTTACAGAAGTGATCCTAATGTATACCTCTGAGAGAGAATAGCCTCATTATGGAATCAAGCCGGAGAACTTCCCATAACCAGAAAACCTTCATTACCCCAGAGCTTTTAATTTTACCACTTCTTCTCCTACTGTGCTCATTAAACATTAAGGAAAAAAAAAATTCAAGAAACTAATAAATAAGAGCCTCTCTTTTAGGTGGCCATCTGGTTCAGGTGGATAATTATCTTCTGACATCTGCTCAGTGACATGCACTATATGGCAGTATTGAAATTGGTGATCTTAAGCCATTTTCTAGTGGACACAAACATCTGAAGTTGCAACAACGTTTTGGAGGTCTGCAGGGTCTCCTCTGGGAAGCACTCAGTGCATTTGAATTCTAACACTGCTAAATGGTAACCAACAAACCAAATCTGCTTCCTGGCAGTTCAGCTTGCCAAGAGCCACGCTCTCTCCACCTATAACCTTGGCGGCGCAGAGTGAGGATGTTAAAAGGAAAGATTTCTGCATTCATATCTCTATCTTATTTTCTGCAACACTGTCATTGCCCTTCCAGGAGTCCACAAGGCTTTCATTTGTTTTCCAGAGAAGACTGACAAAAATTCTTGCAAAAGCATGTCAGCATCTGCTTGGTTTTTCCAACCCAACGCAATCAAACACGCATCAATTGCAAAATTGCAAAGGTGACCCTCATATGGTCTCCTGTTAACTCATCAGCTCCTGTCACTGTCAGGTGCTCGCTCCATTTGAAAAGGTTCTTTCTCTGTCAGGAGTTTTATGATTAAATGCTCTCCACTGAAAATGCCAGGTTATTGATAATGAAAGTGGGAACAGGAGAGGGTCTGTCTTTGATAAATACAGCCATTTTAGAACATTTCAGAAGAGAATTTTCAGCATGTTTTGCTTTAATAGTTTTTAATGTTTCTTCTAGTCCAAATCAGCTTTCAAAATGCGGGTAGTCTATGCTAAAAAGAGATAAAGATGATCAAAGGTAGAAATGAAAACCTAAACTCTTTGAATGAACTGATCTGAAACTGATCTTAGATAACAATTTCATCCCATTTTACAGCAGTGCTATAAGACAGCTACCTGAGCAACTTCTGCTAAGCAGATCCACAATGAGTTTCTGAAGTCATATGGCCTTGCCTTGGTGCCATTTCCTGGGAGGATTTCCCATAAATCCTCTGTGGGAATGTGCTCAGGGACAAGTGCAACCTTCTCCTTTGGCCAGCCCTGCCAGCACATCTGGGATCACTTTCCCCTGGACAGCACAGAAGATGTTGCCACCTCTGTCTTAGGTGCTTGCCCAAAACTTACTGCAGGGTCAAGGGTGACACAGCTTTGCAGTATATGGAGCTCTGATCCAAAAGACGGCATCTTCGCAGTGTGTCTGATCACACAGTAATCCTGTACCAGGGATGAAAATATTAGGGACCTGGCTGCCTACTGGGACTGTTGACCATCTGGAGCACATCACAGCTGCTTTTGCAGTGAACCTGTGCGGTACGAGTGAGAGAGTTTGGAGGCAAAGAGTTCCAGAGGCCAAATGAGTGATTGCTCTTCAGATCTAAACAGCTGCCTCTGTATATGAGCGGAGCAGTCAGCGGAGTTTCTATGTCCCAAGCTGCCCAAGTATTGCAATGAGTGGTACTGCATGGCTTCAGCAGTAATTGTCCCATGCACAACAGGTGACAGACCCCAAAATTTGTTTCTGTTGAGAGATGTAGAGAAAGGAGAGGAAGGGCCAGAGGTCCAAATGGAGGATAGAAGATTCCATAGCAATCTTTACTGCTAACCATGGGCAGGTGAGGAATAGGAAGCAAATATATGCATGCCTCAAACATATTCTCCAGGAGAGGAAAGCAGGAGGAATGTGATTTTAAGGAGGAAAAGCTCTAGGTCTCCTTCACTAGACATCAGCTCTCAGAAGCTTAAAATTCCCATTCAGCCTTGAGGAAAAACACTTTACAATGCCTCAATGTCTATCTATGCTAGCGACTGAACTCAAGGACTAAACCCCTGACACTCCACATGCTCATTAGATTTCTCCCTTGCTTTGACTTGGACCATGCAGTGCTTTGAGTTGTCCAAAGCTCAGACGTGGCCCTGGGAGATCTCAGTACAGACATCAGTCTTCAAAGGCAGCATAGCACCAGATTTGAATCCCCCTTACACCTCCTCCAGCCCTCATAATATTGTGGACACTTTTATATAAATTTCTCACCTGTCCCACATGAAAACTAATAATTGTGTCTTTGGGCCACCAGGACGAAACACACAGCCCAGAGGAGCCAGAGGCAAATGCTGGGGTTGTGGATGCAGCCTGTCTCGCTGAGTGTGGGTGACAGTCACCGAGTCACAGGGCGGCTGAAGCCGCCAGGCACCTCTGGTCCATCCCCCTGCTCAAGCAGGGTCAGCTAGAGTCAATGGCCCAGCACTGTGTCCAGGTGGATTTTGAGTGTCTCCGAGGACAGAGACTGCGCACCCTCTTCAGACAACTTGTGCCGGTGCTCAGTCATCCTCACAGTAACAATATTTTTTTTTATATTAAGATGAAATTTCATGTGTTTCAGTTTGTGCCTATTGCCTCCAGTCCTGCCACTGGGCACCGCTGAAAAGAGCCTGGCTGCCTCTTCTCATTCCCTTCCGTCAGGTATTTATACACGTCGGTAAGACCACCCTGAGTAAGGCCAGGGCCATCGCTGCCCCATGCTCTACAGGGTCTGATCAACCTTCCTTTGGTGCTTTGCCCTCTGCCAAGTCCTCCAAGAGATGAATGCTGCTGCTGGACTTTGGCCAGTTACTGAGGAATAAGACACCCACTCTATATACAACTGTTTCATGTTGTATAGAACATGTCCTGAGACCCTATTGACGACCTGGATTAAAAATCAGTGAGGATTTTTAATCACCTTTCTCAGATTATAATGCCTTAGGGCAACCCTTGTTCATCATACTTAGCAGGGTCTGTTGTGTGAAATAGAGAATAAGGATTTTTAAGGACAGCAATCACGCTATCAAAATGTCGTTTCTGTTGACGTTCTGCTCAAGGTCCATTTAAGCTTAGAGCATGACTTTGTGATCTAACAACATAATAATACAACAGTTAGTACAAATCACTTATCTGAAAGCAAAAAACAACATTAATGCAACATGCAGGTGTCTCAATTATACTCCAGCATATGTGCTTTAACTTTTATTGCAAAGGTTTTGTAATCCAGTTATCCTCGTAAATGTATTCATAACAGAATCTACGGTTAATTATTTGCTAAGGTAACTGTGGTCCATTTTTACCATGTTATCACAAGTATCTATTGTCTTTTGAATCAAGCCCACAGGTTTAATGTGTCAAATCAGGTTGTATGCAATTGAACAAAACAGATAATTATGTAAATGTTACTTTGTGTTATATGTGTAAAACCACAGGGTGTTTTTTTTTTAAATCCCATGGCTTTTTGTACTGATTTACTTATTGTAGATTGAGGTGTAGGTCATTTTCAAATGACTGAACATAAACACATATATTTTAATCACAGTAATAACCTCCTGTCTGAGCCTGGTTACACAAAGCATTTGCCAATCGCGAGATGATGCTTTTCTATCTCACTTTAATTAGAGGCAACTGTTCCAGCTGGACTGGCTGTCTTATACAGAAGATGATGACGTTGTTAACAGGATACAGGTTCTTCCAACCATCTGTCTCTAATGGCAAGATACTGGGTTATCTTCAACATTTTCCTATTGGCTGGGTTTTTCAAAGGCAATGAAGAGGATAAAATTTCTGTTCATGTTTCTTCAGATCTGGTGACCAAACACACTTAGGCTTCTGTGGCAATTCTAACTTTTTGGAGAAAAGTTTAATTAAATGGCCTAACTAATGGTCAATCTATGAAACCTAGTCAGTATTATATTTCTATAGAGATGTGCAAAGCATATAAAGTAAAAAGCTGTTGTAGCCAATGTTGTTTTTCTGTCTCTCATACAGCAATTGTACCTCTGAACTCAGACCACTGGATTCTGAAGTCCTGGTTTCCATCTCCAGTGTGTGTGTACCTGTGTTTGCCTGGGACCCTGGTGCAAACCTAGCAACAGCCTCAGGGCATCATCTTTCACAACTTCAAAAACCATAGGTCAGAAATCAAAATAATATGAGATTGACCTAAAAACAGTGGATGACACTGGGCAGCAATCTTCTGCTTTCTTTCTTCTAACCATTTTTTTATACATTTTTCAATTTAGAAAGTTGATGTGCTTTGCTTGCAAAAAATAACAGCCCCAGATTTTGTGGAGCTGCTTTGACTCCCACCATTTGTTGCCCTCTTCGCACTCCTGCTCCAATGGACACCTCATGCCACTTTGCCCCAGCTGCCAGCACCCCCACAGATGTGCTCCACTCCCTTTGCGTGCTGGCAATGAATTCCCCGTTCCGCATGGGATTGCTGGAGCAGGGGCTCTCCTGCCAGCCTCAGAAAGGCATTGCCTCGGGCTGCAAATGCTTCTGCCATTTGTTGCACTGAAGGCTGCAGCCATGCCAGTGCCACTGAGGGGACATCGCAAGTGACTGCAGTAAATGCCCTGAGGTCAGTGCTCTTTCTCCTGAGAGAAATGCTCCTCTAACGCCAGGCTGCATTTTTAACAGTGCCTGAGCACTGCCAACACTTTACCGGAATTAGTATGAGCTAATTGTGTGATCTCCTGAAATATGTTTGTTTGTTTGTTTCTCCAGGATAACAAATTTCATATCCCTAAAGCACACAGAGCAACAGTCACAATTATTTATCTTTACTGTAGCCAAGCAAAACAGCTCAACTTTCTTTCAAAGTGAAAACTTTCCGTGGCTGTGGGAAGAGGAGCAGGTTCCTCATTTCTTTCAGCCTATTCCCCAATCACTTCGAAATATGACCCTATACAGCCAGAGCGGGTGCAAACAGGCAGTCTCACTTCATTGCTCCTGGAGGAGGCTTCCTCCATCACACCCTCTTGCTGGGAAGGACCAGGAGAACCTCAGCAAAAAGGGAAGCCTAGGAAATGGATTATGGCAAATCCCTAATACCTTAATTGTGAGTCTTGAAGGAATATACTAACTGCCAGTACCTTTTAGAAAAAGGTAACACACCAACTGGGATACTTATTTGATTTGATACGTTGGCTCCTTTGCTGGAAATAGAGCGGTGGATGCAATTAACATGTTCTTGGCTGTTGTGTGTTTCTTTCTCTTTATAGTTGTCTCTAAGAACATTGAATTAAGAATGAGAAATCGTTAAAATGCAAAGGTCCAAAAGCTGTATATAGCTCCAGCTCCCCCACAGACTCCAAATGAAGTAAGAAACTGTTCAAGGGGACAACTGACACTCTATCACTGATACAAGACATGTAGTATGAGCGTTACATTGCTAATGGACTAATCCTGTGTACAGATTTACATTCTGTCTTTTCTCCTGGAGGAAATACTTTATTGTGAAAGAGACAATGAATAAAATAAAATATAGATGTAGCAGCCTAAGTGATAGGTCTGTAAAACACAGTTGCTGTAGAAATTCGGAAAACATTGTAGTCTTAGAAGGACAAGTTTCATGCTATTAAGGTCAACCTGAATGACGTTCTGGGGACTATAATCACTTTCTTAAATAAATATGTTTTCCAGCAAAGGCTGTTTTACAGGCAGTGAGCATTTAAAGATGCTAGTGGATAAAAAGTATTGGACTTCAGTCCACATGCTTCTGAAACTTTGAGAACACTGAGAAGCCTGGGTCTGGGAGAGGGAACACCAAAGTTTTGTGGTCCTTGCAAGGCTGCATAACTGTTTTCCATTGCATTTTCAGAGATTCTGGTATCAATTCCTGCAGCTGGAGGATGTGTGAGATATCTGAGAGCTGGAAGCAGTACATAACCAGCAGCTCAATCATAGCCGTCTCAAAGCCTTAGCAGAGACCATTGTCTTCAAGTAAAAGTTGGTCTGACAGCAGAAATGAATGGTGAAAGGATAACGTCTACTTACCTGTAGAAGCAGTTACTAAAATGTGTGTGTGTGGGTTATAAATCAATGAGCTATTTTCATTCTAAACAGAAGAGAAACTTAAGGGCTTGATTATTTTTCAAAGGTATTGAAATTGCAGGTGTTAGCACAATTTCTATCTGTGTGCGTATATGTTTTTAACAAAAGTAAAATTCCACTGCTCTTGAAAGGAAGTATGCTGCAATCAGACTGTACAGACACTTTCTAATCCTGTGCAATCAACTGAAATAATGAAAGTGCCATCGTAAAAGTCAATGATTTGTTCCTATCTAGAACAGTCTCTCTGAAAGGCAAAAAATAAATATGAAGTACTTTAAAACTATATCAATTTAGTATAATGCAGAAATGAGGAATGAGTTTTTGGAGCAATTTATTAATTAAAATTGGTTTGAGGTGGAGGCCAATCAGTTTATGTACGATATTAAACTCATTTCCATGGGACTATCCCAAAGTGTTCCTTCCAGTCCTTGTATTCACCTTTGAAAGGGATATAAAAAAACATTAACTGTAACATTTATATTTAACACTGTATCTGATCTCTGAGACTGTGTATGTCAGGTGCCAAAATTAAAAAAGAAAGAACAAGGCTGATGGACACCTTCTGTCAGAAACAGGGTCCATTGTTTGCCCCAGTAAGTCTTGTTAGAATCACAGAATGATTTGGGTTGGAAGGGACCTTCAAAGATCATCTAGTCCAACACCCTCTGTCATGGGCAGGGATGCCTTCCACTAGATCAGGTTGTTCAAAGCCCCATCCAACCTGACCTTCAACACTTCCAAGGAAGATGAACGCTCCTTGAACACTTCATTGTTGAAGGAGCATTATGTGGCTATGAGATATGGTGAGGAAAAGCAACCCCAATGTTTAGTGAGCAGAGACTTGTCTCTGCCCTGGCTGGGTGGCTCATAGCTGCTGTACTGAGAGGAGGGCACCATGTAGGAAAGAGAGAGACCTTTCTGCTGCCAGGTCCTCCATCCTGGCAGGTGTGCTGTCAAACTGCAGACACCAGCTGACAGGCACTGGGACACTTCCATCCCACCGAGAATTGACTGCCACAGGACAGTATCTGCTCAGAGGCTAGCAAACCACCACATTGGCCCCAAATGCACCTGAGCTGACCACTGCCTTGGGGAGCGGTGCTGAAGGAATGGGGCAAGGATCACGACTGTTTTCATTTGCTCTCCTGAGAGAAGCCCCCAAGAAAGTCCATTCACTAACAGCATCATCCAGAGCTGCCTGGCAAGTGGGGCAGGATGGCTACAGGTTTGTTGGCCATTGCTGGGTGAAGATAAATGGATGAGGTGGAAACAATGTCATCGTATGTATCTACCACAAAAGGTGGTGCTCATCTGAATACCTAGCCAAAATGGCCACAAGGCAGAGTCTGCTGCCAGTGGAGGATCTCAGCTTTTTAGTTGGTTCAGTTTAGTTTTGAACATGAGGAACTGAGAATAGATTGGAATTTTTAAGAGTGGAAGATAATTTCCATGAAAGTGATTTCACACGACAAAATTCATTAGCCTAAGGAATCGGCTGAGGAAAAAGCAGCAGAATAAGTTATGGACTCAAAAAAGCTGACTAAGAAACTAGGAAATTGGTGGGAAGAACTTCTAAACAAAGCCAATAGCTTTAAATACAAAGAAGTGCCAAAGACTGACAGCTATTAAAAGAGATTATGTAAAAAGCAAAGTGGCAAGCTGTCCCATTACGAAGGAAAAAATAGGAGAATTAGAAACAGACCAATACAGTTGTTTCAGCAGTTCTTTAAGGACTTGAAAATCAAATAGAAATCCTGAAAAATATGGGGGAAAAGAGCAGAGGGATAGGAAGAGGCGTGGGCACAAGATGCAGGGTTGAAATCAAAGAGGATAAAGTTAAAAGTGATGTGCAGATTGCAGGGAACTAAAGGGAACGAGGAAAGAGATGTGCTAACTGGATTAAAAGGAAGTCTAGGTATACCTCCAAAAAAAGAAAAAAGCAAACAAATTCATGCAAAAATGCAGGAACGTTACATGTTTTCTTGGCCTCAGCTTTGTGAAAAAAAGTTAACTGCAATTGCAGTTAGATGAAAGATGGCTTTCATCTAAGAAGGAGATACAGGAACAGGAAAGAAGAGAGAGAGAACTAGTTTTGACAAGAGATATATTCAAGCTGCCTGATGAAGAGGAGTGCAAGATGGAAAACAACAGGCTTAACTTAAAAAGCAGAAAAAAGATGAACCCAGAAAGTCGCATACCCATCAGCTCAACTTCGATCCACTGAAAGAATGGATCTAGAGGATAACAGGGAATAAAAACAGCCAGCACAGACTTGTAAATAATGCATCCCATCAAACCAGCCTACTTCTTTTCTTTGGCAGGGTAGCCAGCCTTGTGGCTGAAGGGGGTTGGTATGATTCATTTTGATTTTAGTGAAGCTCTTAGTGCTATTTCATTTGATGTTCTTATAACCACAGTAGACATATCCTGCAGATGCAATCACTAAAAGTGGGTGCATGGCTGACTGATGAAGACCTCTTCATGAGGGTTAATCAAGGATTCAGTGTCATTCTTCAAGGGCATTGAAGTGTGGTCGTACAGGGGTCAGAGTCATTAGCAGTTTCAAGATTGTGCTTAATAGCCGAGATGATGGAACAGAGCACGTGATCATCAGGTTTGAGAATGACACCAACCTGAGGAAAGAGAAACTGCAAGGAAGGCAGGAATGTAAAGTGGTTTTCAGTGAGATGAAAGTGAGTAAAGTCAAGTACAAAGTGCTAAATTTAGGCAGAAGACTTTCATGTATAATGGGACATACCTGGCTGAGTGTCAGTACTTCAGGAAGGAACCATACATAGCTATAGGATGAAGCAATGTAAAAAAAAAAAAAAAGAAATTCTATTCAGGAATATATTAACAAAAAATATTAGTAATCTTGGATCATACTTTTAGCTGTAGAAGTTTAAAGTGGGGATCACTGTCTTCTTGGAGTGATACATAGTACATGACATCGGAAGGGTGTTATCTAGTAGAATGGTAGGGAAATGAGAAAGTGTCTAGAAAAGACCTCCAAAATGTGAAGAGGTTTACAGACGAAATTTATGTGGGAAAGAGGAAGGAAATGAGATTATTTTGTCTGGAAAATGGAAATCTGAGCAGGCAGATGAATGAGAAAACAGTACACAATGATGTTATAATCTGCTGGAAAGGGAAAGGTATGCTCAGATGTTCTACTCACAGCACAGCAGAAAACTTGTTTGCTGTTCAGAAAGAAGATTTAGGATGGATGTTAGGAAAAACCTTCTAGCAGGATGGTGAGGGATTGGGCACAAGCTGACTAAAGAAGTTACAGAAAGTCCTGCTCTATGGATTTTAAGAACGAGTTAGCTAAAATATTTCCTTGGGTTTGGCAAAGATAAAATCAATCCTGCTTCAGAGCACAATGCAGTGGACATAGGAGTCTTCTGATGATTGACTTTTCTACAACTGTCCTCCCTTTCTGGTGCTTTCACCAGGCTCTCCCTCAACCCAAGCCATATGCTTCCATCCCTACTGTCTTCTCCAGGCTTCCCATCTTCACTGCCTCCCATCACTCCAGGAAACCAAGAAAGAAGTTGATGCCTGTTGACGAGCAAAGCTATGGGAGGAGGTGCACACTGGCATCTCAGGTCTTGGACATCTTCAGATGTGCACAATTATCCCCCTACACCACAGGCCTGCAAAGGTTGCAGGATCCTCCTGCGTCACAGCTGAATTGATGCAGATACATGAATATTTATGCACATTGAATATCTCTGCTCATCTTTGTTTCTGCAAGGGTATTGGAAGGTACGTTAATGCTGCAGGTTGCAGGGGGAACTATGAACAACAGGCGTCAATGGGGAGAGAGGGTGCCTGCCTTTGCCGTTCGCCAGCCATGGGGGCTGCACAAACTCAGAGCCTCCTGCACCTGCAGGCTCTGGCAGACCAAAAAGCGCTGGAGTTAGAAGCAGCAGAGAAGCCTGGAACTTGTCTGTCGGGGCCGAAATTATGGCCTCAGTACAAAAGTTTCAAATACCAGGTAATCTGAAGTCAAGTTTTCTGCAGTCGGTGGGTTTTTTTTTGAATGATATAAATAACTGCAAAAAGGTACATCCTTGAATGCTCTAAGGACTGGCTGACAACACAGTTTAATGCGTTGATTAATATCATTTCCCTATTTCCTTCTGCTATTCATCTCACAGTAACAAAATGTAGGGGAAAGACAGCCCATAGGTAGTATCTCAGATCTTTGCACTACAATAGCTGTGCATGTGCACAGTCATCCCTGTGGGAAAACATTTCTCTTGTGTTTAAAAAAAGGCTCTAAGAAATTCAACAATAAAATGCTTTAGAGCAGTGATAAGGTTGTGCTGTGATAGTGTTTGCCCTTTTATGGGTATTTTTTTAAGAACAACTCAAACATTTGGCATCTGAGAAATAGAAACACAGCCTTAGATGACACGTTCTTACAACCCTAACTCAACCAGTATACTGTCCCAGTATAACCATAGAAGACACATTTGTACTTTCCATTGCACAGGGTTGAACAGGCTCTCCCTCTGTTTGCCTTATGTTCAACCATTTAGCCCTCAAAAAAAGTCTGCCTGCGCTAAACCGCATGATCTCCTGACCCCGTCAATCTTGTATTACACCACACTGTAACTATATTTCCCTTCAGTAAACCCATAGAGTGTTTTCAAATCACCCTCACTGGTTATAGCTGGTCTTAATGGGGCAGGAAGGAAGCAGAGTAAAGGCAGTGTGGCTGTGCATTGCAGTGCTACATTTCTTGATTTTCCAATATTTTGAGTGTTGCTGAGCTCAGTATTCTGGAAGGACAAGACTTATCACTGGGCAGTGACTAACTCAGAAAGGATTTATGAAAAAAATGAATTGCCTCTGAAATGATGGAGATTAAGTAGCATAGACCCAAAATGAATGTTCACAAGACCTGCACACACTATGATGCACTGCAGCATTTCAGTGCTACAGCTAAGCTGGCATGCTTTATTTCTCAGTGGTACAAGAGGCTCGTCTCAAATTGGCTTTGTATTATTGGTATTACCCGCAGACAGATATGTTGATGTCATCTCAAGCAAAGAGTCAGAGTTTAACGCGCTCATCACACATACCATAAGGCTTCTGCCACCTCCTTATGATAATACATCAGTGATTCTCTTTAGGTGCATTTCATGTCTGAATTTGCAATAACAAAAAGACTGGTACATTGGAGGCCTTGTCATGAGAACACCCTAAGACTCACCCTTAATGTTATGTGCCAGAGCCAGCTCCTGGTTTGGGCCTCCTGGGTCCCACTGGGCAAGTGGGTCTTGGTGCCAGTATGGAAGCAGAGGATGCTTGTAAGTTCACGGGGGAAGCAGATCTCAGAGCATCCCTGTGACTTTCTGCTGTTTGATGAAGAAAAATAAAGCCCCTGGAGTTCAGCGGAAGGCTAGCCAAGCAACTGATGGCACCCACGAAATCTGGGACTCCAATGCCACATCTTGGCAGAAGTTTTAAGGAGCACAAAGGAAGAGGAGTCCTGAATGTGCTGAATTCCCTTTCTCTGAACTTCTGCTTCTGGAGTGCTCATTGTACATGGACACTTGTGCTGTCAAATTTAACTTGCTGAAACATTTGTAGAGCTAGTTTTAAGCTCAGGCACATAAGCTGTCCTGCCAGAAGTGGTGAATTTGATGTGAGATGGAATAGTATTTGACAGCAGAAGGGCTGAATTCCCAAAATCCTCAGCCAAGACTGCTGTACAATGGTAACGAGAAAAGACAAGACATGTGCACCTTCTGCAAGGAGGGTGTCTGCAAGCATAATTGCATTTTGTTGGTGTCTGCAGCTCTGACAGAAACTGGAGCTGAATATCCCCAGTTTTCCCTGGTGGATTTTGTACAATGTAGGACAATGCTCTGCGTAGCAAACAGAAAACTGGTCTTTTTTGAAAGCAGGTGCTAAGAGCTCTCAGATGGTCCCAGCGAAGGTGTAACACGTAGCTTTAGACATGAGAAGTGCACATGCAAAAATTGATGTGACAGTGATCTCCAAAATCACATTTGCTTCCATATAAATGGAACTATATTTTCTATAAATGGAACAATATCTAAAAGGAAGCATGTGATTTTCAGAAATAATATCCACAAAAGTTTAAGTGGTGTAGAAAACACAAAAGCTCTCAAAGCTTTACTTGGGAGATATAAAACTACAGGGGCTGCTCAAAACCTTCCTTCTAAAACTACCATAGTTAGGCTTTACCCAGTCTAGCAGAAGGAAACTGCAATAAAATTTACTTTGTGAATTACAAACAGGGGAGGCTGTTCATATTTCAAGTACTGGATGCCTACAGAATATGAACAAACCAAACTAACCAAACCAAATAAATACAGAAACAAACACTTAAATCTCAGGAGAAAAAAAAATGTTCTTAGCTCAGCAAGAACAAAATTACACCAAATCCATGGAACTTGTTCAGAAGGCTCTATATCTTTGTCTATTTTTGGGGACATGATAGAAATTCATCCTGCTTGATTGGAAAGAAAAATAAAAAATCAGAATCAGTGCTTGGTAAACTGCTGGGCTCTCATTATGTGGGACCACTTGCTCTGCACAAACACATAACTGATGGGGTCCTGTCCACTCCAGCCATCTTTATACTGCCAGTATAAATGGAGTGGTGCCACTCCATCCTTCCAGCTTCTGATGCCCTCTCTCATTCTCTGCCTTTTCACTGTGGATCAGGTTTTTGGTCTCTGCATTTATCACTCCTCCCAGACATTAGCTACATAAAGACCGATTTTTCTCTTCCATGCTCAAATTCCACTCCTTTCCTTCTTGCCCTGCCCCCCCTCTGATATTACTCTTCTGATCCAGCTCATTACAGTCTTTTTCAGTCCAATAAACTTTCATCCACTTTCAGCATTTCCCTTAATAAAGGGGATTCCCACTATCTCCTCCACCTCCATTTCTACACCCTCCCCAAATTTCCCTCCTTGGCATTGTCTACTAACTTCTCCAGATCAGAAGACCCTATGCTTCTCTACCCCTCCATCCATAACCGCGTCTAACCGTGACCTTCTGCACTTATCTCCATTTTAGCCTTTTTAAGAAGTGCTTATGGGGGTGTCTGTGACTGAACTCATAACTAAATAGAGTCTTTAGTGTAGCAATAGGTACACTAAGGCAAAAAAAGGGCTTTGGGAACAGGAGGGAAAATCTTCACATTTCATCACATGTTGCCCTGAGACGTGCTGGCTACACTGCAACACACTTGAAGTCTTACAGAGATGAGCCAGGGGCTCATGAGGTAATGGAACCAACAGGGAAACACCAGCAAAATACCACAAAGTGATTAAAGGATGTTCCTCTAAGGTGACATGGCCAACAGCCCAGCTGAAGTGCTTCTACACCAATGCATGCAGCATGGGCAACAAACAGGAGGAGTTAGAAGCCACCATGTTGCTAGAAAGCTATGGCCTAGTTGCCATTGCTGAAACTTGATGGGATGAATCCCATGACTGGAGTTTGGGTATTCATTGCTACGGGCTGTTCAGAAGGGACAGACGAGGAAGCAGGGGTGGAGGCGTTGCCCTCTACATCAAGAAATGGATAGAGTGCAAAGATCTGCCTCTGAAGAATAGCCACGAGAAGGTTGAAAGGTTATGCGTAAGAATCAGAGACAGAGGAAACAAAGGGAATCTTGTGGTTGGTGTCTACTACAGGCTGCCCCAATCAAGGGGAGCCTAATCACAGAGCCTTCTCACTCCAGCTACAGGAGGCATCACACTCGCAGGCTCTCGTCCTGCTGGGGCATTTCAATCACCCCGACATCTGCTGAAAAAGCAGCATGGTGAGCTGTAGGCAGTTCAGGAAACTCCTGGAGTGAATGGAGGATAACTTCCTGTGCCAGATAATAGGCAGCCCTACCAGAGGGGAGGTGATACTGGACCTGTTGGTCATCATCACAGGTGAGCTAATTGGTAACACCAAGACTGGAGGCAGCCTGGGCTTCAGTGATCAGGTACTGGTGGGGTTTACAGTCCTGAGGGATATGGGGAAGGCAAAGATCAAGGTCAAGATCCTGAATTTTAGGAAAGCAGAATTCCACCTGTTCAAGGAGTTAGTCAATAGGACCCCCTGGGAAACTGCCATCAGGGGCAAGGGAGCAGAACAGAGCTGGCAGATCTTTTAAAGATGCTTTCCATACAGCACAAGAATTCTTGATCCCCAGGTGTAAGAAATCAGGAAAGGAAGGCAAGAGACAGGCATGGCTGAGTGGAGACCTGCTGGTCAAACTAAATGGCAAGAAGGAAATGCACAGGCAGTGGAAGCAGGGACAGGCATCCTGGGATGAGTACAGAGACGTTGCCTGGTTGTGTAGGGATGGGGTCAGGAAGGCCAAGGTGCAGCTGGAGCTGAACTTGACAAGGGATGCAAAGAATAATAAGAAGGGCTCCTACAGGTATGTCAGCCAGAAAAGGAAGGTCAAATAAAGTGTATGCCCCTTGATGAGCAAGACTGGCAAACTGTTAACAATGGACGAGGAGAAGGCTGAGGTGCACAATTACTTCTTTGCCTCAGTCTTCATTGGACACATTCCTTCCCACACCTCTCAAGTGGATGGACTGCAAGGCAGGGACTGGAGGAGCAGTCTAGGAGTCTAGAAGCAGACTAGGAGGGGGCTTCTAAGAAAGCTGGGGATGGACTTTTTAGCAGGGTCTGTTGCAATAGGACAAGGGGTAATGGTTTTAAACTAAAAGAGGACAGATTTAGACTAGATATAAGGAAGACATTTTTCATGCTGAGGGTGGTGAACCAGAGGCACAGGTTGCCCAAAGAGGTGGTAGATGCCCCATCCCTGGAAACATTCCAGGTCAGGTTGGATGGGGCTCTGAGCAACCTGATCTAGTTGAAGATGTCCCTGCTCATTGCAGGGGAGTTGAACTAGATGACCTTTAAAGGTCCCTTCCAACCCAAACTATTCTATGATTCTATGATCTCTAGGAATACCAACTCTAACCAGACCTGTCTGCTTTTCTCCATGTATGAAATATTTCCACACAAGTATTACAGGCTAGATAGCCTTCAATCTATCTTACTCTAAAAGATGGACTTTAGGCACTTTTTGGTCAATCTCTGTTTTGATCTTCTTCATCTTGTAGATCTCTGCAACATCTCATATTGTAATTTCTTCATTGCTCTTCTGACCCGCCCACTGATGTTTCCTAAAAATCACTGGCTTCTGTCTTTCATGACTTCTGCATCACAAATCCAACTTTACTGAGCTCTGTCTGACACAGACTTCTCCTTAACTGTCCTCTATGAACAGCGATTGGTATAGAAATAACCTGTCACATTTTGGCATATACCCTTCAAATCAGGTACCCTTATACTGATTTCAGCTTTTCTTCACAAACTCTAATTTCATCTGACGCTATTTCAAAGTGTATTTCTTCCTTCCTAGTCTATCTTTTTGTTCCTTCCCTACAAAAAACAGTGAGCCTTTTCTTCTGTCCAGCCTGGATGTTACCAAGGGAGTTGCACAGAGCACAGGAGAGGAGTGTTTGCCCATCCCTCACCATCTGGAAATCACAATTACCAGAAAAGCCTAATTTTTCTATGGTAGCTTTGAATTCAGAGGAGATCATGTGTCTGTGAAAAAGGAACATGCTCACTGATGGGAACTGTGAACCTGCTAGGAAAGGACAGATCCTTCAGGCACTGAAAAGACAAGTAATTTCTTTGGAATTAGATTAGGATTTTATGCACGCTTGATCACATTTTGAGCTGATTTCCTCAAGGAAGTCAAAGTCTTAGGTGCCATCCTTACAACATTTCAAAAATTCAAATCCACTATTTTGATGAAAAGATTGTCTGTATTTTTCTTAACCTACAAGAAGAGAATGTATTTTTTCTTCATCCTTACTTTTTGACTTGTCTGAACTTCCTTTGCAGACATTTCCATATTTAAGAACCTTAAGTATTTCTAGCAATAATCAAGTGCCTAAAATTTTGTGAGGAAGATGAGATGAAGATTTTCCCTTCCCTCTGAGGAGGAGACAAATAATTTGAGAGGAGCTTTCTCCCTGAATGATGAACAATATTCAACTTTGTGGCTATGTGTGCAGGGAGCAGCTTCCCAACCAGAGCCCTCTTCAGCGTATTTTGGCTTGTGCTCACTCCTCATGGAAGAGCTTGGTGGCATTCCACCCACTGAAGAGCGAGCTTGGAGTTAGCTTTTCAGCACTGACATGCCACAGCGTGGGAGGTTTCCACGAGTAACGTGCCATTTGCTGGGATACAAGTACACCACATGTTATAGAATATTGTTTTCCCCTTTTCATTTGTCTTACTCTTCTACTTGGTGTTTTTAAAGGCATTTAAATGCATGCATTTTCTACAATACAAAAATATTACTAATAGATCAACTACTTGCATAATAATAACAATAATAGAGGTATTTGTGTAGAAATCAGTATGTTCTCATGGTTTTGAGCACATTGAACAGTTGTCTGCCTTATCTGCTGCTGGCCAGCTGCATGACATCTTGAAAGGAAGAGAAAGTACATGGGTTTCCTTGCTGACATCCCTTGCTGGCCTCATCGTGCCAAGTACTGCACATGACGTAAGTAACAGATAGTCCCTTGAGAGCAAACAGGCTCTAGAGAGGCCATCAGGCACAGAGAGATGGGGATTTTGATTCCATGTAGAGGTGGAACTTATCACGCCCAACCATGCTATTGGAAAGTGAGGTGTTTAGACAAGGTTTATTGCCTTGACTCCTCTGTGGTCAATAGAAAGAAATCTCCAGAAGGGGTTTTGTTTCATCCTGAGGCAGGTGGGTAGGAAAGGTGGGATGACTCATCTGGGTTTGCCTCTCTGTATTCACTAGGGAGGAAGCCTACTGATTAGTTCACACAAGTTGCCCATCCTTGTGAATTGCATGAGACAAGTCACACTCAAAGTGCCTGTGGCAAACCAGGTCATTACCAGAGGACTTGGGGCCCTGCAGCAATTGTGCTCAGAGAATTTTGGAGTGCCGCGCTGGGATCTCACTGTCAGCACCTGAAGGCAGAAGGTCCTGCCTCCCCCCGTGTTCAGCATCCCTGGCTGGTGTTCAAGCCAGAGCAGCTGCTGGTGCTGAGCTCCTTCAAAAAATCATCTCCCAAACCACATGTTTGGGTTAGTCAAGACAAATTACTAGACGGTCTGTGGCTCATTAACCTTAAGACTCTGTTCTCTTAATATTTACAGTGTAACGATAGCTGGTTAATCGCTATTCAGCATAAAAGACAAGGTCAAGGAACAGGAAAAGAGATAAATCAAACACACAGATACACAGACCTGAAAAAGCTGATTGATGGGCCACTTAATGATCCACTCAAGAGCAGCCTTGAAGAGGTAGAGCTTCAGATGCAACTTCACAAAGGTAAGAAGAAGAAAAACAAGATTACTCTGTGTCTTACGGGAAAGAGCAATCATTATGTGTTGAGAGGGGTTGTGGGACTGTTTTAAACTTATTACACAGGATTTAGGGGAAGAACCAAAGGGAGGCATCAAGGTGTACAGGGAAGGAACAAGTGTGGGGGGGAAAGGGTTAAGGGGATAACCAGGGGATAACCACGTGTAATCAGGCACTGGTCAGTATGCTCACCTGGCCTGGCCCTGTGCCCGAGTACCGCAGTCTGTCCCATCTCCTTATTAAGCTTTATCCCCAGCTGTCTGCTGTGTGAGTGTCCCCTCTCCTCTGCGTGCAACCCACTAGCAAGCTTCAAGCCAGACTAGCCGATGAGTAGGACAAGAGGTCTCTGGCTGGATACTGGAGGGACCACAGGTCTGGGGTTGAGATTTTGGAGAAGGCAGGTGTCTGGGGCTGCAGTATTTGTGCTTCTTTGAAAGGCACAACTTTCAATTACCATCTACAGCATCTCCAGACAGCCAATAACACGTGCATTTCTCACTAGAGGAACATGCCAGTTTTTCCCCAAGTAACACTTATTCAGTCTCTCTCTGTTGCCAGTGTGATCTTGCTCATTTTCCCCATTCCCAGTGTTCCCAGTTTTGAGGAACAAGACTAATCAATCTGTGGCTGTCACCAGGACACCACAGTTTTGGATGATGGGATTAGATCAGATTTCAGCCTCCTTCTGACCCAGACATCCAGCTGCTTCCATCTGATCCTCTTCATTAATATTCCCATAAAAGCAGTGCATTGATGTCACACTGGGAGAATTTCACCCATTTTTTAAGGAATATGTTGGACACACACTGCCTTGAAAACTGGGCTACCTTGGAGAAGAACTAGAAAGAATGGCTCCTACTGCACACAGGGCTTAAATCACTGTCAGAAAAATTAATTGCCCCAGATGGGTCCTCCTTCGTGTAGTTCCAGTTTGCCCGTGGTGGATTTGTAAGCAGTAACAACTGTTTGTATGAAAGACTCCAAGATGTGAAATTCATGTTTTTAATATTCCTTTTGAAAGTTAGGCAACACTTTCACACAAGGGAGATTTTTGTTATTAATCAGAGTTTCAGATAAGCAGTTTTGATTTTCTCTGTGGTCAGCAAGACTCTGCTCAATTAGTACTATAGACAACCTAATGTATGGAATAATAAAACACCAGAAGAGATTACTATTAGTTTTTGAATTATGCAAGGAACAAATAGTTGCTGCTTAACTTTCCATTTGGTTCCACAAGAGTTACCACAGACCTTAAAAGACTGACAGAAATATTTACCAGAGTCAAGTGAAGTTCATGACTTCTGGGGGTTTATTGTGTTTTTCCTCTCAGTGTATTTCTCTCATTTACCAGTCTGATTCTGGACTACAGTTAATATTATTGATCTCATCTTCTAATGGGTTCTGTAACTATTTTTTTCTGCATTCACTTGTTCCTTAACCATAGCAGAGGTACTTTCAATCTTCCATCTTCTCAGAAAAAGGACTTTTTTGCCTGTAATAATCTTTTTTTCGCTCTGACTTCAAGCTGGAGCCTGACTACCCTGGACCTGCTTTTCAAAACATTGTTTCCCAGGTGAGTTCTCAAACCTTGGTCCATCCAGGAGCCTCTGTGTCATAAAGGAATTTTTCCCATAAAATTTCACTTCCCATTCATATCTTTTATTCAACATGTTTATATTCTAGTCTCAATAGCATTTCAAGAAAGAGGTACTGGGGATAAAAATATCTACATGAGGAATGTAGAGTATACCACTTTCTCTTGTCATGTATTTTGTGTAAATAATAGTTCTTGACTTGATAGTCTCATTGTGATAATAGGCAACTGAACAAAAAAAACCACTAAAGTGTCATTTTAAATAACATTGTGTAAATTCTAGGAGCTTGCATTTGAAAAAGGACAAAGAAAGAACACTAAAACATATCTCCCAAAGATACAGCTATTATATTTTTTTTCCAGTTGTCAATAATTTTTTTCATATTATCAGTATCTTTCATGACTAGATTGAGCAAGGAAATCAATTATATTCCTTTAATGTCTCTAGCAGATTTGTTTCAAGATATTTATTGTATTGGGGTCTGTAAGAAATATTTAAGTTAGAATTACATGGTAGAACCATAGAATAGTTTGTGTCGGAAAGGCCATTTGGGGATTGCTTAGTCCAAATCCCTGCTCAAAGCAGAACTTGCTTCAAAGTTAGATCAGGCTGTTCAGTGCCTTGTCTGCCTGAGTTTTGAATTTCCAAGGATGGAGATCCCCCAGCCCCCTGGGCAGCCCAGACCTATGCTTCCCCATCCTCACAGGGGACATATTTTTCTTATGTCTGGTCGTAATTTCCCTTGCTACAACCTGAGACCATCACCTCTTGCCTCTCAGGCTGGTAGATGATGACACCAGACAGATACCCCCTAAACCTTCTCTTTTCAAGGCTAAACAGACCCAGCTCCCTCTGCTGATGAACTTGTCCAATCTCTGTACCTCCTGGGGGTGTTGCAAGGGGTTGGAGGTGCAAAAGAAAAACACTTCTGCTGTAACAGTGCTGCTTATCTTACAGTCCTAAAGGTAATGGTTTGTTCCCTTAGCTAGACAGCTTGCAAATGATTTGCAAATAATTTCAGAAAATACCATACCAGATCCCATACTGGTTTGAGAAATAAAAAGCTGCCATCATAATCAAAACAGTGCAGTCTATCTTTCTCCTTCATACCAGTTACTCTTTTTATTTCAGTTTTTCATTTTTTATTTTATAATTTATGTAAATTATACCCAGGAGACTGAATGTAATTTCTGTAATTCCCCAATGGCTGTAGTTTGAGGAATTCTCCCTTTCCAGTTGAGGAAGGACACCCAGTTCCCAGCACAGCTCTTTGCAAATGTACCTCTCTTGTAATACATTTTGTTACTAATGAAGAACAATATGTCTCATCTACTTGCCATCATATAAAGACATTAGCAGCCGTACAAAAATAAGAATAGGTAGAGAACAATTAAAAAGCTTTATCCCCAAATAAAAAACTCCTGCTGTAGATCTGTCATTTAATTTTGAATAGTGACTGTGCAGAGATGAGCTAGACCCTGTTTGTGGGTAGCAGTAATATCTTTTATTAGATCATCTAGTACATTCGCAGTCTGCAATATTCTTTTTAAACCTGGTTCATGGAAGTTGGTATCTCACACAGAGTAGCACATAGTGTCCAGCACCCCTGTCACTTTAAACAAGACAAACCGCTCTGCATTCAAATGAAATCCTATAACTTTCCTAAATTCACCTTATCACATAGTAGGACAAATGGTTCACAGAATCGTTGAGGTTGGAAGGCACCTCTGGATATCATCCAGCAGTCCAACACCACTGCTAAAGCAGGGTCAGCTAGAGCAGGTTGTCCAGGACTGTGTCCAGTCAGGATGTGAATATCTCCAGGGATAGAGACTCCACAACCTGTGCCAGTGTTTGGTCACTCTCAGAGCAACAACTTTTTTTTTTTCTTCTGTTAAGATCAAATTTCACTGGTTTTAATTTGTGCCTACTGCCTCTTGTCCTGTCACTGAATACCACCGAGAAAAGCCTGGCTCCCTCTTCATTTCGTCTCTTCTCCAGGTTGAACAGTTCCAGCTCTTTAATTGTGAAAGACCCTCCAGCCCTCTCATCACCTTTTTGGCTTTTTGCTGGGCTCACTCTAGTATGTTCCTGTCTCCCAGGTGCTGGGGAGCCCTGAAGTGGATCCAGCACTTCAGATGCTTCTCACCACTGCTGAGGAGAGAGGAAGGATCAGGTCCCTCCACCTGCTGGTAATGGTCCCTCAGGCACCCCAGGATGCTGTTCACCATCTTTGCCAAGAGGGTGCATTTCTGGCTCATGGTCAATTTGGTGCCTACCAGGACCCACAGGTCCCCTTCTGTAGAGCTGGTTTCCAGTCAGACAGCCCTCAGCTTGTACATGGGATTATTCTCCACCTAGTGCAGCACTTTGCATTTGCCTTTGTTGAGCTTCATGAAGCTCCTCTCAGACCTTTTCTCCAGCCTGTTGAGGTCCCCCTAAATGACAGAACAACCCTCTGGTGTATCAGCCACTCCTCCCAGTATTTTTTTTTTCTTTTTACGCTCTTTCTGTATGACCTCTGGCTCTTTTTACAAGCTCCCATTCCTGACTGATTTCAAATTTTGACAGTAAACCAGAAATTTAACTGTTCAGACTGTTACCCAAAACACTACAGTCTGCCCAGCTGTTTTTAACAAGGCTGTGCTCCATCTGCCCTTGGCACCTCAGATGCTGTGCCCCTGTTTCACTGAGCTTTTAGCCCTGTGCCTCCCAGTGTATTTCATATGGGGTTACATTTCTGATTCCAGTCAGACCCATTGGAGAGAGGTTCTTTTCCCTAATTAATGAACCAGGAGAAAGCTGCCAAGCGCTCCCAAATGAAGTTATTCAATACTTCTAATTCAAAGCAGTACCGCAAATTTTCGCTCTCTGAAGTACCTGTAGCTACTAATTTTCAGGTCTAACTAATAAAGCAATCTTGGATCTCATCAGGAACAGAATAAGGTCACAGTGCCCGTACTGTGCTTTTAAATAGTTTCAGGCAAGATTTTTTTCCCCTGTGTGTTTTTCTGAATATCAACTTGCTTTCTGTTTCTTACTTTGTTAAGTCCAGAGGAAAGCATATGCCAAGGTGCAAATAATTAATATCATGAATAACTACAAAGTGGCAGTATTTAATGTTTAGTTTATAAATCAGTCCAGAAACTTATTTCTGCAAAAACAATTCTTCTTCATTAATTGAGCTAGTGACATTAGGGAACCACTCATACTGTTTACTTAGCTGCTTTAATTAGTTGTTTGGAAGTATTTACCCCTCTCTACTGACTAGGTGGGAAACAGGCTTTTAACACTTGGTAATTTGAATCACGTGTTTAATCAGGTACAAAAGCTGTTTTGGGTGATGGCAGGAACACTTTGTGTATTCAGACTTCCTGACTTTAATAGAAAGTAGAGATCCACGACATTCTGGTATCACTCACATAATTTCAGAGGTGCAGAAAAAATGTAACTGCACCAAAAATGTTAGTTACACAAAAAAAGCACTAGAACTCTGATTAAGTATCTGCTTAAGTACTGGATCTTACATAATTCCTGCATAATCCACTTGCTTTTTGTTCCAGTATTTAGATGGTTATGAATCTGTAAGAGAGGTTTTAGTTATTACCAGGTTACTGGTAATACCTATGTATTCCTGAGACGAAGGAATGGTAATGCAGTTCTCTTCTGAGGAAGTAGGGAAATATATATGAATGTACCAATTTTTATGAAGTAAAGAACAGAATCCTAATGTTTTGGAAATACAAAAATGGAATTAAGTTATCAGATATTGCTTTCAATATTTCTTCTACATTTTTTAACAGATGAACTTTCTTGAGTAATTCATCCTAGGGCTTGTCTATGTGCAAGTTAAGCACAACACATAGGGCTAGCACTTACATCAAGTGGTAGCTCGCTGGCAAATATAGCTCTATTGCCGGGACATGTTCTTTGCCCCTTGCCATTAAATAAATAAAAATCCATGGGTTATTTTTCTTAATGAAGGAAAAACTTGTAGCTCTTCAGATGTAACTTTACTTTTCTGCAGCTAGTTCAAGAAAATTTCAGCTAAGGATGTTTTCTTATCTACATTTCCAGTTCTGTTTGCCAGGTAACAAACATCCCTGTTATTGTTTGATGTCAGATTAAGTTTCAAATTGCTCTGCATAGTAAATCGCATTTTTTAGCCTCTAAACTCTATGAAGTGTCTTCACTCCCCTTCCCCTAGGTCACAGCAGAGGTGTGGAGCTCACCCACATGGGTCAGAGAATGGAGGGATGAAGCTGTAAAAACCAGGTTGCCGATTTTCCTCCATCTTGCTGTTAAAAGTGGACCCACTCTTTAACACCTTCTGCTGGAATTATTTCATGTCAGTTGAATCGCCAGGGTGACCTAGTTTCTTTCTTTCTTTTTAGAGAATAACAATAAATAATCCTGATAATATTGCTTCAGTCAGCTTTTATATTTACTTTCACTAAACACATTTCATAAAAAGATACTAACAGATTTGGCCTTTCATGTGCTGTCAAACAGGACCTTATTCCTGCAGCTTACCAATAATGAGGAGGAGTTAAATTTCTGCAAGAGTATTTACCGGAATTTGTATACACAGCAATTATTTGTGAATTGTAAAGTTAAGTCTGACGCATTAGAGAGGAGGACAAAAATGGTATGAAAATGAAAATAACAAGCTAATGAATCTGTGTGGGCTCTTCATTGGCAGTTATATGCTGTCTGGCAAGAACCAGGGAGAGAAAAATACTACCTTGCATGGCAGTAACGTTTTCTACCTCAGCACTTAGAGAAAGTTTTACAAAATTTATACAGCAGAAATGCTCAAAACCCCTGTCTTTGGGTAACTCAAGATCTTTAAATTTAAATAAATAAACCCAATTTAAAATTGAGTAAAGCAATTTTCCGTTTTCAGAGATAGCATTTTGTCTCTGTTGATAGTACTAACATCAGGTCACAGAGGTCTTCTGGTTGCAAGAGGTCATGGCGATATGTCTGTAGCACGGAGCTTACTGCAGGAGCCATCTTCCTTTTCACCAGAGCCAGAAGAGGTGCTTGGACACCCTTGGCCTTCGGGCTGCTGCTGCCTGCTGTTGTACTGCTGCTAGGAAGGAGGTAGTAAAGCTATTGCAGAACGTGCACAGCCAGTAACAGGTAAATAAAGGGCAAATGCAAACCGACATGACATCCACCGGCTTCTGCTGGGTGGGCAAGGGGTGGTCATCCCAATAGCTCTGAAGCCATAGAGGCTGTCAGAGCTGCCACCCTGTAGGGAACAGATACTCACATCCAGCTCGATTTGCTTTCCTCAAGCAAGAAGAAATCTTGCTTCATTTCTTCACTGGGTATTTGGAACTGACTCTCCCTTCCTTTGGCTTGGATCAGCTCTTGGGATATTTTTCCCATTGGTGCCTTCTCTTTCCAGCTGCTCCACATGGCTAGAACGCATGGCGTGGTCCCTTGAGAAACCAGCTGGAAGACTATCTGCTAGAAAGGAGCATAGGAGAGAGGTTAAATAAAGTATGCAGGGCAGTTCCCTGCAGGGGGAAGATATATCCAGAATAACAGTGCCTCAGAGAGAGGAATTTTATAGGGAACAGGAAAAAACAGTATCTGGACAAGGAAATGTTCATAATTATAAAATGATTAGTAAGCATGCCAATTTTCTGCCTCATAACTCTGATAAAGTCCTTCAAAACCAGCTTCTCCTCTAACATGTCCTCCACAGTAGGTAATGAAGCCAGGTTTGTGCCACTGCGGTCAAAGGCTTAGGTTTCTGGGGTTGCCCTCAGTAACTGGCATTTTTCTCCCAAGAGAGACACAAGACCTGGTGTCCAGAGCCTGCCATTTGATTGCTATTTACCATCCAGGTGCCACTCCTGAAGGCGCAGCGGGTTTTCCTCTCCATGGGGTCTCTGCCAGCAGCCAGAGCCCCCGATGGTGGGGAACAAGGCATGGGTGTGTGCTCAGCAGCTGCTGCAGCTCCCTGAAAACTGCAAAGGTGGCTTTTGGTCACCTGAGGGACCCCCAAGGGTCCTCAGTTTTATGAAGCCTGGAGAAACCCATCACTCAGTGGGTGAGGAGCCCTCAGCAGCTTTGCTTCTCAGGGAAGATGTGAAGCATCAGGGATCCCCAGAGAGGACCTCTCTGACCCACAATCTGCAAGACCCTGTCCCAGACCTCTCCAGCTTCTTCTGCTGGAAGACAAAAAGATAGCAAAGCCTGTGAGGAGGTGCAGCTGGATGCGCTGCCTGTGCCCTGGAAGGTGTGGGGCTACAGCAGCCCCTTGTCTGGTGGTACCTGAACGGATTATCGGGCAGGATCCGTCCCGCCAAGCTGAAATCCTGAAGTCCTTCCGTATTCGAGTGGGTTCACAGACCTTATTTCGCTCTGTGTACAGCGTAAATGTGGGTGTCCTCTGCTAGATGCAGTTTGCCATCTGAAGATAGGTTGACAGAGAGATAAATAGATACCTGCAGATGCCAGTTTACATTTATGTGATGTGTAAGGAATATTGAATAGCCATTACTTAAGATACATTCCAGTTCTTCTTCCCTGATTAAAGAGCACCCAGTTTATATTTCTCTGTGCATATAAAATTGCACGACGTTCATTAACTAATATATTCTAACCTCTTCTGGAACAACCCATACAATTTTTCCGGTCAGTTTAAGTGGGTTATAAATTTGCCAATATCTTCATTTTCACAGAAATAGAAGGAGAAAAGAGGTATTGTCATTATATATTAACAGAAGACAAATTTTACCCCAAACAACTGAGTTTATCAGTTTACAAAAAAAAAATTGTTTTTCTGAAGAATAAAGTTCCACTCAAATGCTTGATCTGAGTTCAAGTATATTTCAATAAACATAAGGAAGTTAATAGTGCAGGTGCAAAACATCAGTGTCTATTCCAAAACTGTTCTAAATAAATGCAGTTCACAATTTTCTGCGATTGAATTAATATCTTGAAATAAAAAGACTGATGAATTCATATGACATCTTGGGGAATATAACAGAATAATAAGATGCTTGGGCCTGACCTTTCATACATAATCTGGGAGCTGCCCGTAACTTTTTACAATACGATATGCTCCACCTGGTTCTTAATACACTTACTACGGATTTGTGAGAAGGCAATTCAAGCAGAAGTTTGATATGTATATTTGCAAAAGGGGGATGATAGCTTCAGTTTGCCCTCCTGTTTTCTCATCTCAAAAGGGCAAACCAGAGAAGGAGGAAGGATGGAGTGCTCACTTGTTGAGTGGTTGCTTTAGCAGGGCAAGAAACATAACACAAAGAGGCCCAGGACCTCTGCTACTAAGGAAAACCCAGTACTAAGAGCTGGGCGAATTGGTGATAAATTAGACCTGCTTTGGGTAGGGTACAGGTCTTCAGAGCTTTTGTTGGGTTTGATTTTCTTTCCTCTTGCATCCTTTCTTTCTGATGCTCAAATGAAGCAATACTGTTTCCCTGATGTGCTTGTACCAGTCACGCTGGGCAGTAACCTGCTGAAGGAGAAGAATAAAATCCAGATGCTATTTTTATGATCTGCCCCAGTGTAATAGGACCTAGATCCTGGAATTTCATGACAAATTTTAGCTTGCTTAAACATGGTATTTTTCCATAATTCTATTATGACAGGAAACGCTAAAAAAAAAAACCCAACCCCAAAAATACCACCCCAAACCTACAAGAGGTTCAACAACACTGCAAGACACTGATGATAGTTCCTAAAATATTATGGGAACCAGCTTCAACTTCAATGAGCAAGACTGGGACAAATGATGACAACACGTTCCCCAGCCCCTTCTTTCCTCGCAGCCTTGCTGGAAGATCTGCCCTCCTGGGAACGGCTGGTTCAGTTCATGCCACGATGACTCAGGAGCTCCTCCTCTGAAGTCAAAGGCTTCTCCTGCTGTTTTCTGCATTGCGACTTCGTCCACTGAATCTTTTAATCTAGCCCACAAAGGTGTTTAAGATGGAGTGAGATTTCTAACAAAGCAGATGTTATTTCTGTGTCCTTGGCTAAGCAGCAAAACACATCCCCTTCTGCTGTGCAGTGCGGGCTCTGCGGACCGACCGAGGTCCCTGCCACAGGAGGAGGTGCGCTTCGCTAGCTCTGTCTGTTTACATTACACAGTATTTTGCCTGGAGGGTTAAGGAAGTGTGTTGCATCAACTTTTTATGAATCCCATTCCTTATATTTGGGTCTTTCTTCATGTTGATAATGAACTCTGCTTATTGCCAGGTGTGGACAGGGAAACACACCAGGAGCTGACATCGTAAGCCTTTAAAGGAAATCTGGATCTGAATACAAGCTCCATGCCTTGTATTTTCTACAAATAAAATGCAGTTTTTTAGTGAGACCATTCCAGGCGATTAGAAAATGTTTAGAAAATTGCTCCCTGATGTGTAAATGAAGTGAGAAATGTAACTGGCAGCTGGAATGTGGACAAATAGTACTTCCGGATGTATTTCATGCTGAATGATATTCTTTAGATGACTACCCTGAATCCTTCTCCATCTTCCCTTCTCTTCTCCCATGTCCCCTTCCTGCAAGACCCCTCTGGGGTTTAGGCCTTTCAACTGCATCTCCATCAGTCACACATCAAGTAGCCTAACACCAAAACCGCAAACCTCAGTTAGATGAACGGACCAGAGGTTTATTTCAGTCTAAACCAGAAATTTAGGCCAGGCAAGAGGAATTGTCATCTGGATGTTTCTCCTTTGCTATATGGCAAGGATGGTCTTATGGTCTTAGAGAGCTTGTCTACTGGTGGGTGAGGGAGGTTAGGTAAGGTGACAGCCTTACTGCTGAGACCAACCTCCTCCTGATATCTGTCTGTTCCAGACCTCTCCATCTGGTTGCATCGCTGACATCTCATCTGGTCCTTGGAGTGGCATGTAACTGCTTTTTTCTGGAATTATGTAGGGTGCAAGGGGATTATGTGCCCTGGCTGTTGCAACACCAGTAACATGGGCTGAGCCTCTTTGTGCCCATGCAGGTGACCAAGGGCCTCTGAGGAGCGGGGTAGTGAGCTGGAGGGTTATCAAGATCTTTACCAACACAGAGGGTGGGATGTGTTCTCCTGCATTTAGATACTGAACTGTGAAAACCTAAACTGAGCAGATGCTAGGTAGTGAAGACTTTCTAGCAGCAAGACAACTATGCTGAACTGTGAGGCAGAATCACTTACCAGCTTTGTCAAGAAGTTTGTGAGGCTTCTCAATGTCTCATTGGTAAAAATAAATGGGAGCAAGAAAGACATATTCTGACTCTCCCTGTCCTTCAAAGTCACACTGGCCATTGAAATATGTAAAAAGCAAATATCTGAAAATAAAAATGTCTTGCCAAGGTAGGTCATAGGCTCATCACTGAACCCTTTAAAAGAATTGATGAATGATTCATTAGCCCTTTTTTTTTCAGATATTTATAGACTTTCAATAAAAGTAAGTAGATACATCATATAATAGAACTGCCTGTAACAACATTAATCTTTCATTAATTTTATTTCTTTCTCTGTGGATATTATATTTTTACAATACATTACAGGGTGCCATGAGTAATTAGTCTTCCCTTTACTTTAGGTCTTCTAGTCTTTCAGGTATAATTCTGCACTAAGGAAGCAATATGGCAAAAACGTGATACCCTCACTGGCATTCATACTTTTCATCAGTAGATGGATTCAGTGTCCTTTAGGAATGATTTTTCTCTTTAATGTCATTATTTCTATAAACCATCCTAATGTGTTACTGCTTAAAAAGATAAGAAACATCCCAACAAAAAAACACAGCTGATAAAAAATGCAATTATAACCATATTCAGTCTTAATACAACCATGGTATTCACTGGTTCTATTCTATCTTTAGGATAAAAGGGGAAGGGTTCAGCTGAAGACTAAGACACCTGAATTTAGGTGTCTGCCAGCATTTTAGGTACCTAGGCAACTGTTGTAGTCGATGCAAAGGTAATCAACACAGAAGATGGGACCTGGGGGTGTCCAGTTCACCTTTAAGTGAATACCTTAAAGGGGAGGAGATCTGAAGCTTAAGGAAGATCTCAAGGACAGATTTTATAAAAGACAGCTTATGTCCCAAACCTGTTCATTTAATGAAATACCACCCTAATGACAGATCTTTGCCAGTCTTATGATTAGAAAAGTAGATGAGTATCCTGACATCTGGATAACAGAGAGTGATAGAGGCCTTTTTAACATGACTTTTGAAAATGTGTGTACAAGCATAGTTTCCTTTTACTTCTGTTCTGTTGCCTTTACAGTGTGGGGCTGTACTGTTTGCATTTGAATTATATAAGCCAATATTTATATATAATTACCATGAACAGCCCAGTATGGAATGTAAAGTCAGAGAGACTTGCAAGTGATGAAACACTGCATGCCATTGAGTCATGTGAGTCCTTAGTCAAGGCTGCTGGACTATATTAATTGTGTTGAGCACTTCAGATCATCTTCTGAAGGTGGCCGGAATACACCTGTATTGACGTACAGGAGCCAGTCAGGATTGGTAATCCTGAGGGTCACTGAGGAAGAGGCATCCTCCACCTGCCAGCATCTGGGGTAGTTCCTGGGTTACTTATGAGAAAATAAAGAGGATAGTGGTGGGTGATACAAACCATGTCCCAAGGATTATGATCATTTTTTAACACCCTTAAAAGTAAAAAAAAAAAAAAAAGTGGTGTTAGTAGTGAAATAGTTCGTAAGTTGCAATTGAAATTGCAGCTGTAACAGTGAGATCCAAGCCAAATTTTTGGACTTCACTAAAGAAACATTGGATCAAAACCCCTGATCTGTCATCACTTGAACCAAAGGGTGGCAATGCCTTCAGCAATGCTGCAAACTCCCAAAGAAAGTATTTCAGTGCAATGTTTAGGAGAACAATGACCAAAAAAAAGAAAAAGTTTTAAAATTAAAAAAAAAATTTTGATTACATTATGTGTTTTTACATGCTTTTGGTACAACACATGAACTAGCTATAAATGATCTTTTTTAGACATGGAATGATTATTAATACGATTCTGTATTCAAGTTGAAATTGGGCCCTTTATCCACTGCATCCTTAAAGGGAGAAGTGCTCCTGGAGCATGATCAGAAGTGTTTTTAGGCTACCAAGTATAACAGATGGTCTTATTTGTCAAATAGTCCCAATTCAGATTTCCTGAGGAATGTGATGCACCAGCTTGCCTCTTTGGAAGGATGTTTCTGCAATCAGCGCTTTGGATCTGAGAGCTCATTTCGGTGGCCAGGCACTGATGGGGTACGATCCTCTTCCAGAGGACCAACGTACACTTGAAACAAATGCCTTGTAGAGGGAAGAGTGTTGGTGAGTGTGTTGGCTCGGTCTCCACTGGAGAGAGGTGATGTGGGAAGCTGGAACTGGATAACCGGGCAGCCTGAACCAGGAGAGGAGGCTGCCCAGGTGCTGGGACTATTTTCCCACTGCTGATGAGGGAAGTATCCCATCTGTTTGCCTGGTTCACTGACTGTTTCAAGTAGCAAAAATCCATTCTGGGAAAGTGTAATAATCTCTCTCTCAGATGGATATCATTACTGTTAGCCACACCTTTTTTTGTCCAGATGGAAGTTCCTATGGAGCTATTCTTGAATTCTTCAAGGCAGCTTTCCCAGCACTGTGTGCTGGGGGATTGTATATTCGTTATGTGGAGGATTTGTTTATGTTAATTTTAATGTTGCACACATCCAAAAATGTGATGCAGCACACATATGGCAGTCACTGTGTTTCCATCAAGTTTTCCTTTCCTTTATTAGGCATGAAAAGATTTTTGAGTTCAGCAAGGATGTTATGACTAGCTTGCTGTGTTTCAATGAAGTTGTAAAATTTCAGTAAACATCTTCTCTTCTGTTTTTTAATAGTTTTTAGTTCACTAAAGAATAATAAGATAAAAATCAGCATGCAACATTTACATATATCAAATTTGAAATCTCTAAGTATGCTGTTTTCCCCTCCATGACTATCTTGAACTCATGTAGTCTCTTCCCCTATGTAAATCTAGAAAAGGAAGCCCCAAAGTCCCATCTGACATACTGAAAAAAGGATGTTTTTGCTCTCTGTTGGAGCAGGAATTTTTGAAGAAGCAGAAAGTGAGCTGTTATTACAACACTTTGAGGCAAATCTTCCAAGAAGTTCACTGAGCTCTTTTAATTGAGGTTTTATCCAAGTGTTTATCTAAATGATCTGTACATCTTAATGTTCATTGTTATTTCCCCTATAATTATATTCTCTTTGTTCATTTTCAGTTCTGGTACCTCTTATTCCCTATTTTTCCACTCTAGCCTTGTTTCTCTCTGCTCCTTTCCATTTGTTTCTGCTTTGCTTTCTTCCCAAACTGAAGACAAAGGGATTGAAGTTATAATGACACAAACAAAAGCAACATAACATGAAAATTCACTTTTGAAAGATAGATATTGGAAGCTGATGGGCCAGATAAGCAGGGGATGTACATTAAAGGAGCATGACTTTCCAAAGGCTGTTCTAC
This sequence comes from Phaethon lepturus, assembly GCF_000687285.1. NCBI lineage: Eukaryota > Metazoa > Chordata > Aves > Phaethontiformes > Phaethontidae > Phaethon > Phaethon lepturus. The sequence goes on from NW_010515586.1 coordinate 34,932, forward strand.
CTACTCACAGATTTTGTGGTTGGGAAAAATATTTCCTTGGAACCTAGGTATTCAGCCCATCTGTCTCTTTCTTCGTGTCTCTAACAATGGTTTATTTTTCATGGGGGATTCTGTGGAGTTAATCTTTAAAAAGTTAGTGGCAAATGATTCAAGTAGACGTATTCAATTTAAGGCATGATATGAAGCTGCCTTACTGACACTGTATTCTTCTTCCTATATTGCTTCCACAGAATTTAATGATATTAATCAATCTAAGTGGAAAAGGTGGTCCCTTCACATTGCATCTTTGGCTTAACATGGCCAAATGTCACAGCCCGTTTGGATCTCTTAAATTTACAGGACAATGTAACTCCATAAACTTTATTGTATGAGTTCATTAGGAGATAACACAAACACATAAAACAATGGCCTAACATATAAATTCACTAATTCATTGTCTAATTCATAAGGTTTTAAACTCTAATTCATAACTTGTAATTCATAACTCCTGCACCTATGAGCGAAATTGTTACCTAGCTGATGGTGAGGGTGCTCATTCTTCCTCCTCTGTCATGGTGTGGCTGTCCCCTCTATCATACTGGGAAGCACGAAAGCCTCAGCAGTCTGGCTGCTGTTGGATCTGCCTCAGAAGGTTATTGACATATTGACATATTCATAGAATCATAGAATAGTTTGGGTTGGAAGGGACCTTTAAAGTTCATTTAGTCCAGCTCCCATTCCACCTTGGACATTTGGTCTATACCATTTCCATAAGTTAGTGGATTCTGAAGAAAATGACAGGCAATTAATTCGCAAGGATGATGGTTGCAGCAGACAGCAAGCCACAGTTGGTAACAGCTGCATCATGACTTTTATCTCCTCCTGTCCCTTGTGTCTTGCATGTCGCTCTTCCTTTGACATAACGGCAACGTTCCCAGCACACATCAGGCTGTAGCGTGAGTTGTGTGTTAACCAAAACCGGAGCTGGAGTTGAGTGAACAGTCACACCAAATAATTTCTGACCCAGAAGAAGCAATCCCACAGTGAGCAACAGAACTGTGGCAGGATACTAGGCTAGGCTAGGCTAGGCTAGGCTAGGCTAGGCTAGGGTAGGGTAGGGTAGGATAGGATATTTTCAGTTGGAAGGGACCTACAATGATCATCTAGTCTAACTGCCTGACCACTTCAGGGCTGACTAAAAGTTAAAGCATGTTATTAAGGGCATTGTCCAAATGCCTTTTAAACACTGACAGGCTTGGGGCATCGATGACCTCTGTAGGAAGCCTGTTGCAGTGTCTGGCCAACCTCATAGTAAAGAAATACTTCCTAATATCCAGTCTAAGCCTCTCTTGGAAGAACTTTGAACCATTCCCACACATCCTATCACTGAATAACTGAGGGAAGAGATCAGCATCTCCTTCTCCACTTCTCATCCTCCTCAGGAAGCTGTTGGTTGCCCCTCAGCCTCCTTTTCTCCAAACTAGACAAAGCCAGTGTCCTTAGCCAGTCCTCACAGGACACTCCTTCCAGCCCTTTCACCAGCTTTGTTGCTCTCCTCTGGACACATTCAAGGACCTTCACATCCTTCTTAAATTGTGGGGCCCAGAACTGCACACATGTTGCTCAGCAGAACAATGTCATATGTTCACTATTTGCCTAAGTACCTTCTCTGCACGAAGAGTGGCAGAACTTGCTTATCTTTCTTATTATTTCTTTTTTACTTTTCACTACTATTCCACTGCATTAGTTACAGTGCAAAAAGCTGTTTTGATATTCTCACTCCAAGGCAATTTTCTTTCCATGTCTGTGTTGGGCACATGCTTGAAAGATTTCAAAATGTGATTTGCCCTTTCCTGCCAAAACAAAATAACTTCAGCCAGCAGAATGGCAGATGCTCTGTTTCACAGCTCTTGGGTTTTCTGCCACAAGAGAAGGCATCTTGTGTGGTACTGTTACACTGGTGTATCATTTTATACAATTGACTTCTATGTCCTTATAAAATGTTTATGTTTTATCTGTTTATTCAACCAACTCTATTAACTGTCTCCTAATACGGTAGCAAGGCCCTAATACAAATTCACTGTAGCCTAAACATAAGAACCAAGTGCTTGAATGTGAAGTTCTGTGTGTGGTACTGGAGCATCAAACCTTTCAGACTCCCCAAAAGAAGGCCAGGAATTCAAGTGCTCCTTAGGGACTCTTATCAAACCCCAGCACACTCAGAGCCAAGAGTAGCTGGACAGTCTCCAAAGCACGTGCTGTCGATGGGGAGGATATGCGTTGAAGTCCCCTAATGGTCATGTCCCCGCCTTTGGGTACCATATCACAAATGCCTCCCACAAGCCCAAGCTCATCTGTCCCAAGTCCTCATTGGCTTTGGACTGTCCTCACTTTTTTTCCATCCCTCCCATCTCAGTGTTCACTGATCACCTGTGTTGCGGTCTTGGCTGGGCTTTGGTGTCCTCCACCAGGCTGCAATTGGCAAGGTTTCATGGGAGGTGTACACCACAGTAATAGTATTTTCTTAGTAATACTTATCCCGCACTATCCTGCAACTGCAGCATTCAAAAAGCTGTTATCTTCACCTGTTTCAGCCTGCCTCTCTTTTCTCAGCAAACTGGGGAAGTCTGGTGTATTACTGCCTTATTAGCAGTCCAAATTGCTAGAATGGCATAAGCAATTATCCATAGTAGTTCCCTGCCTTAGAAGAAGTACTTGCATAAAATTGCTGACCCACTGTTTCTCAATGCCTGTTTCTCGGCAGGACACCTTGCAGAGTCCCTGAAGGGCTGATACCAACAGCCCTTTGGAACTGCAGAGCTGAAATACAGTTTTTCTTCATGTTTCATCTTCCTGTTGTTATTGCATAGCATTTTGTAGAAAGAAGCAAATGGCAGAGCTGCTTGAGCAGAAGGGGACTGTTTCCCCATCTCTCTGTGCATGGGGCACCGTGTAGAGATGGAGCTGTGCCAGGAGAGTGGTCTCCAGGCTGCTTTGCCCTGTTGGGTCATGGGAAGGACCATGGGTGAGGATGGGAGCTGCCCTGGAGACATCCCCAGGGAAGTGTGTGACAACGCAGCCAGAGTAGTCTGTGATCTGATGCTCACTTCTTGCCACCAGCATCCTCGCTGATGCTTCCACATGCCTACAAGCTCATCCGTATGGCAGATGCAGCAGTAGGTAGATGCAACCCCTGCCCCCAGCCCCATGACACTCCTACTGCTGAGCAATTTTCCACAGATGCCTTTCTAGCTGGGAAAAATAGCATTATTAACAGGAAGAGGTGCTTCTTGCAAGGTGCTCCAAGTAACCCAGGAATCGTGTGCTTCCTGAAGTATGGGCTGGTGCTGTATTTTTTGTGCAGCCCATCCTGGAAACACAACATGGTAGGGCAGCCTGCGTTGCCCTGTCAAGGCTGACTGAGGGATGGAGACCACCTGAACTTCAACAGAAGAAAGACACAGCTCAGCCCTGTGTCTCCACACAGCCCAAGGGCTCTCCAGCGCTCTCTTGGTTTCTGTATGCTCTGGGCTGGGCAGGCTGGACATGCCCTGCAGGCAGGGAAACTGCCCAGAATCTTTTTGAAAGTTTAACACTATGTAAGTAAGTGCCACTAGATAAGTTAACACCTATTCATGGCTTCTGTCTTTCTATTTTTACATTTATACCTGGAAGAAGCAGCAGTAATACCCAAATTCGGAGACTGACCCTGAGAGATTTCCTCCCCCACGGTTCTGATTCAGGCGATCCAAATAGTTTGGAGATGGATTCAAGTTATCAATTCGTCTCCTCTGCACTGTAAGAACTCACTTTAATTCAGTTTCATGTGATGGTAAAAACACTCTAGTTTTTGAAACCCATTAAGTTCTGGGGTTTATGTTTTTGGAAAAAAAAATCTGAACTTCTATAAGAAACATGGGAATCAGATACAGAGTTATATGTATAAGGAAAATGAGAAAATGTCTGTTTTGTTGATATCTCCCATTTCTGTCTTTCAGAATGTGTTCTGATAGATTTCAAGCATAAAGAAGCCTTAGTTTCCATATCATGCATTGTGAAGTACAAGATTCAAGCTTCAGCTGAGTTACTTAAACGAATCATGATTTTAGAAGATTTAGGGCTTCTTTCAATTTTCAGCAGAGAAGTTGTGACAGTTATGATAGGGAGATGCTGTGGCATAAAGAAAGAAGTACACCAACAGCATCAACTGCCTAAGGTTATGTGAGAACCACATTATTCCCGGAGGAATTACCACATGAAGCCCCGTGGCTGCCATGCCCAATTCCAAAGCTGGTTTACAAATCTGGGAGAAAACACCAGGGTGAGACACTACCACCTTCACTTTAACCAGTTCACTACAGATCAAATCCAACAACAGATCACCATATGCTCCCATAGGCTACAAATAAAATAATCTTAAAGTATACTTCACCACCGTGCAAGATAACCCCTGCTACTTCTAAAGTAGACCAGTGAGATTTAACCCCAAAAAAGAGACATTCTGACCCTAGCAACAATACTCATGCCAAAACATGAAATGGTTGAGAAGTCACTGTGACACATTAGTCCATTACAATAACAAGACATACATTACAATTTGTAGGTCAGTCATGTCACTGAAACAATTGAAATAATTTTCCCCTATCTTTGGTGAATTCATCTTCAGATACGATGCATTGGCCATATCTTAGGCACACCTTTAGTCACCAAACTGACCCTACCATTTGCTCATCTCTATGAATAATGTGGAGGATGCTAAATGGATTAGGCCCTACCTTTGCTACACAGATGAATTGAAAACATAAACTTCTGCAAAGAAAAGTTTGCAGAACATGCACTGAGCAGTAGGCTGCTATAAAGTGCAAGCAGGATAAGAAAAGCCAAATCATCTCTGATCTAGCAGTTTGCGATACCTGAGCCACGTTCTGTTCCTCATGTGGGGTCTCACTGCACTGGAGCACCACAGAAGAGCAAGCAACTGTGAGTACATCTTAACCTGAAGATTTGGAGGCCAGGAGAAACTAACCAGCTTCACCCTTATGCAGAGGGAGAAGTGACAGCTCCACAGTTTATACTGTGTTCATGAGCAGAGAAAATTAAGGTTTCACCCTAAACTTCATGTAATCACCTTCTTTATTCCTTTTCCAAGCAGCTTTCTTGGTTTATCTGTATAGTACAAGCATATTAAATAGCAAATCTGACATTTCAGTCACTTATGAACTGACTAATCTGCAGCATATTTACTTTCAAGCAACAAAATCACAATGAAATACATTAGTAACTCACAACAAAAAACATGAGGAAAACATAGAAGCCTTGCTTTTGTCTGTCAGATTAAATGTGAAAAAAACCAACCACCAAACACTCAAAAGCTGATCCCTAACTTTTTGCTTATGGGACTGGGGTCTTCAGGCATAACATGAAGGACAACTTTCCATTTCTTCTTAATTGATTAGTCCAAAAGCTAAGCTTTTATTTTATATAGGTACAGGTATAGATATCAATGATATAGAGATATCAATGATAGAGATAGATAGAGAGATATAATCATCCCTGTTGAAACCTTTCCAATCTGAGGATAAGCTGAGGCACTAATGCCTGCTTTAGGCTCGCAGATACCCTGATATCATGTCAGTTTTGAAGCTTAATGAGAGTGGAGGTACAAGCATCTATCACAATTTCCCTGAGGGCAAGATCTGCCCATCATGAGAGCAGGAGGTTGGGCTGCAACTTGTACTAACCCCCTTGGTGCTCGAGTAGCACCCACAGTTTGACCAACATATCAGCCCTGCTCATTCTTTCTGTTTCATTTCCAATTAAAAACTCTTTTTTACTCAACAGATGAAGAACGATTGTTTCTCACACTATGTCAGTGATTCTTGACAGACAGATGTATCAGTCCTGGTTTGTAATTCATATTTGCTTAATGTATAAAACTAACTCATTTTTGAAAGCAATTTCAGTATTTACATAAACTTTGTATCTTCCATTTTGTCTTTTTTCCTTTTCCTAACCCTAAGAAGGAAAAACAGTAAAAATAAAAAATATTTTCAGACAAAGAAAGCCTTGCATTGTGAGAGTTTTTTCCCTGCTCTGTGACTTCCTAACTGAATGTTTCAGCTGAAAGATGTGTTTCTCTTTCATTCTGTTCTTCATCCTGCTTCATGGCTAACAAGAACTGCCAGCATTGATTCAAAGATTGGAGGGGAGCTGGAACGTTTCCTTCATAAGGAATTCACAGATTTGGGGAAAGTTATTCCTAACAATGTAAAATAGGAAGATGTTCTACATAACTTATGACAGAAAATTACCATAATAATTCTCAAAATGGAACATATTCAATGGTTGTTTCAATTTTAAAACTTTTGAGCTAAGATTTTATAACAAAGTGAAACTAATTTTGAAATAAAACTCAAAACATTCAGATAGGGCAAAATCAATACACAACTCATTACCAAAAGCTTTATATTTCATGTTTTTCTATTTATATGTACATATATATATTTTATAATAAAATTATCTTGCTCTTCTCGTGAACCGTTCATTCCAGCAAACAACTGTTCTCCAACACAACTTGCGAGAAATTTGCAACTGAATTAACAAATCTTCCTCAACCCCATGCAGCAATTGTTAGTGATGAGTGGCATTGGAACAGCCAGGTATGAAGTACAATGAGGACACTTACTATTTGGTTAAGAGGACATCGGAAAGTGTATGAAGCCTTTAACAAGGTATATGTTATATATTGCATACTGCTCTGTCAGCATTCCCATAGAATCATGGAATAGTTTGGGCCAGAAGGGACCTTTAAAGGCCATCTAGTCCAATCCCCTGCAATCACCAGGGACATCTTCAACTAGATCAGGTTGTTCAGAGCCTCGTCCAACCTGACGTGGAATGTTTCCAGGGATGGGGCATCTACCATCTCTTTCTAGGCAACCTGCTCCAGTGTTTCATTACCCTCATTCTGAAAATTTTCTTGATTATATCTAGTCTAAACCTACCCTCTTTTAGTTTAAAACCATTACAACTTGTCTTATTGCAATAGGCTCTGATGAAAAGTCTGTCCCCATCTTTCTTATAAGCCCTCTTTAAGTACTTGAATGCTGCAATAAGTTCTCCTTGGAGCCTTCTCTTCTCCAAGCTGAATAACCCCAACTCTCTCAGCCTGTCCTCACAGGAGAGGTGTTCCAGCCCTCTGATCATCTTTGTGGTCCTCCTCTGGACCTGCTCCAACAAGTCCATGTCTCTCCTATGCTGAGGGCTCCAGAGCTGGACGCAGGACTCCAAGTGGGGTCTTACCAGAGCAGAGTAGAGGAGCAGAATCACATCCTTCAACCTGCTGCGAGAACATGTTGCTGGCTCCTGTCCAGCTTTTCATCCACCAGTACCCCCAAGTCCTTCTGGGCAGGGCTGCTCTCAGTCCCTTCACTCCCCAGCCTGTATTGGTACCGGGGGGTGCCCCAACCCAGGTGCAGGACCCTGCACTTGGCCTTGTTGAACCTCGTGATGTTCATGTGAGCCCATGCCTCGAGCTTGTCCAGGTCCCTCTGGATGGCATCCTGTCCCTCAGGCGTGTCAACTGCAGCTTGGTGTCATCTTCAAACTTGCTGAGGGTGCACTCAATCCCACTGCCTATGTCATTGATGAAGATATTAAAGAGTACTGGTCCCAGTACAGATCCCTGAGGGACACCGCTCATCACCGATCTCCATCTGGACATTGAACCATTGACCACTACGCTCTGGATGTTACCATCCAACCAATTCTTCATCCACCGAACTGTCCATCCATCAAATCCATCTCTCCAATTTAGAGAGAAGGATGTTGTGGGGGACCCTGTCAAAGGCCTTATAGAAGTCCAGGTAGATGACATCTGTAGCTTATGATGCTAAAGTCTGTCACTCTTTAAGCAGTATACATCATAGGGTGGGCTGGCCCTTGAGCGTATCAGGGTCTGCAGCCTTTTCCTGGCGGGCTGTCTCCCAGCCTGGCAGATAAAGCTTCACCAAGGTGCTGGATAGTCACGGTCACCCTTTCTCCTCAGGGGTGTGTCGCTGTCCTGCAGCAGTGTACAGGAGAGCAGTGTTGGGACAGGAGACCTGCTTTGGCCACTCTCTGCTGGGTCATGTGGTTCTGACAGGTGTGTTTGTACAACTTGCAGCTCTATGCAGGTCCCTGAGGTGCCACATGAGTGAGGACAAACAGCAGGAGCAAGGGCCATGGGTCCAACCCTGCCTCTGTGAAGTCTGTTCAGCTGAGAGCTCAGTGGGATGGTGACAGGGTCAACACTGGGCACTTCTGGGACCTCTCCCTTGCAGTTCAGCTGCACTTTCCTGCTCTGTTTTCTACCTCAGGGGCCTGAGGACACTTATTCTCACACTACAGACTATTTTCCCCAGACAACATCCTTAATTACTGCCAATGATTCTGAGAAGCTTTTGATACCTTCTAAAGCAAAGAAGATCACCAAAGGTTGGGCACCTTGTTGGCGGAGAGCTTTTTCCTTCCTGACATCTGAAGCCCCTCAAACACTACAAAAATGTGTGAGGTTGATCTCTGTGGTGTTGGAAACCCAGCACACAGCAGCACACCACAGCTGGGGAGACAGAGCAAGAAAAATTGCTCTTCTCTCTTCACTTATCTGTCCTGCGACTTTGGAGAGTTAATCCTTATACATAGTGCACCCCTGTTAATTTTCAGTAGTTACCAAACATGGAATTGGATTGTCCAAATGCAGCAGGTGCAGAGTGTGGTTTACAAACCCGGAGAGAGTAGGCCTTGTTCCAAAATGATGCAAGCCGATGAGACACACAGTCTGAAATCTCTCGTCTTGCACACCGCACACGCTGGATAAAGCCATGCGCTCTTTTAATAGCATCTTCCTAAGATCATAAAATGCAAAAATGATTAGGCAATACACGTGGCATTAAAACCAATGTTGATCATCTGTTAGGACTTAGTTCCCCCGGGGATCCCGGGGGAAGTTCTGCGGCACCGAGAAAAAGCAGGGCAACAGCCGCACGGGCAGCCGCAGCAGCAGTCCCGGTATTAAATTACAGCTCTAATCGATCACCGTGTCCTACGCAGCCTTGCGAGGGTGTCACAAGCGGTTACGGCCCCAGCCATTCGTACATAACCCTTCTGGAAAAAGAGAGTTGCTAATTGCTCTGTGTACGCTGTCAGAGGGCACTTGCAGAAAATTTACAGTAATTTACCAAATGGACCGTGGGATCTTTTTTACCTCAGGCGCATTAAGCAGAGGTCGGGCTGAAGTAGAACTGGAGTGCAGGGTTTATAATGAACACAGAGAGAGTTCTTTTTGTTTGATTGAAAAAGGAGAGAAAGGTTTCTCAGCAGGGACTTCTAATGAACTCCGGAGTCTTTCACCTTCACGTCACAGACAGCGTGTTACCCCTCCCACATACGGCATATGCACATATGCAATGGCGTATAGGATGCTTTAGAACCGAGACATCCAGAGAAGCTTTTGACAGTTATGCTGTTGCAAAGTTCCCAAGGAATTGTTGGTATGTCTGCAGGGAGCAGAGGCAAATCTGCAGAGGAGAAGCATTTGGCTGGAGCAGAAAGATCTCTGCCTGCCCACTCACTCCCGTGGCACCAGCATATCGGTCTGATTTACAGAATCACAGAATCACAGAATCA
>NW_010515587.1:0-1402 GCF_000687285.1 Phaethon lepturus
CGAGCCCTGGGGAACACCGCTTGTGACCTCTTATACCTCTTCACCATTTTAGTCTTGCAGCCTCACAGTCCAAACTATGCTTTAGAGCTGGAATATACAGCAGATTTTATACATCCCTTTCTCTTTACTTCTATTCATGTCTTTTTTCTGTCACATATATACTTTAAACAACCTTACATTCAATCCCATCGCTTGCCTTTGTTAATGCATCCCAATGTATTTGGGTATTATTAAAATATGTTAATACATAAAAATGATAGCTGGAAACATTTCAGCAAGAAAGTGAATACATTCCCAAGCTCTTTTCCTGAAGCAGGAGTGTGCTTTCCAGTCTCATCGACTGATCATTAGACAGAGCCTGCATTTCCCCTGATCTGTGTGATACGTCCCCAGTGCAGCCCACCACACTGTGAGCCTGCAACGGGGCTTCAAAACGACAGTCAGAGTTTTGGAAAACTTCATCTGATTGCAAATTGGAAGTTGCAGAATTCATTGCACGGATAAACAGTGAGACAATGTAAGCCGATGGAGATAGCAAAGGATATACGTGGTCACGTAGAGAGGTGAAGGGTGGAAAGAAGAAAGGCTCAGAGAGCTGTGAGAAAGTTGGAGTAGCTGGTATCCAAACAGAAGGGGCAGAGGGTCAAAAGGCAGAAATATGAAAAAGTAAGAAGGAGGGAACAATGTGAAGTGAGAATTCAGAAGGAAGAGAATGAGCCAAGGTTGCTGGAGCTGTGTGGGAGTCTGTGTAGTCACCAGACACCCTCAGTGTGGTGGTGTTATTCATCTTCATGAACCTGGAAATGTTACAGAACCTCTGTAGGAAAAACACTAAGTTAATGGAGATAAAATGGAGAAATAAGAGCTCACAGGACTGGAATAATAGATGCCTATTACCTTTTGTGTCCTCTGTAGCCAAATGAGAGTGCTCCAAACGCCAAGCTTCTCTTCTTCATCAAGCACTTTATGGAGTTTTTCTTTCTTAGGATAATGAGAATCCAAAAAGCGGAATCAGAGCATGGACACGTGTCTCTGCCATGGAAAGGGACATGAACCACAGAGTGGGTTTGGAGAGGGACCTGTGGCTTTACTACTGTCTTTGCATGAGTGAGTTTAAAAAAGCAGGGGAAGGACAGGAGGAGCCAACAAAGGAGGAGACATAATCCAAATTTCTATTTCTCCAAGGCAGCAATTTTTGACAGACCTTTTCCACTGATGGTTTTGAAAAAGAGATATGGAACTAGATCTGGGCACAGAAGAAAATGTGTGGTTGTTAAACTGCACAAATTCAAATCTATTCGTGATCCTCCCATAGGAAAATGCCTACAAGAAGTGACCTGAAAACATAACAAAAAATAATTAAAGGAGAACATTTGACTCGTCCCAAGCTTTGTTTCCCTAC
>NW_010515587.1:1433-6049 GCF_000687285.1 Phaethon lepturus
ACATCTGATGCAACCAGACTAGGAAAGAGTTATTTGTAGGAGTTTGTAACTTCCATCAGGAGTCTCTCTTTTTTAATAAACCGCAATCTCAGAGGCCTAAAGGATTACAGGACTTGTTACATCATATTCGTTCCAATTCCTGCTAAATCAAAATAAATGACTGCTTGCCAAAGTGGAATGACGTGCAAGCAACACACCTAGTTCCTGAAGGCACCAGGTGCTGATAGAGCAGAGCAGTGAGTACCGAACTCAAAGTCACCCCACGGTAATAAAACCTGAGATAATGTACATGCTACTCAAAAATTTAAAGAAGGGTATATTCCTCCACAAGCTGCTGAACACACAAGAGGAGGTTCAATGCCCTGCCAGCATCCCAGCACAGCTTGCTCATCCCTCTACAGTTTTTGGTCATTTAAAGCTTTTGGTCATACTCTTTTTTGGTGAGACAATGCCATAGATGGAAGAGACTAGGAAAGTAGTATGTACAATTTTAGCAACTGCAGGAGAAGTAGATTTATGGGCTCAAAAAAGTAGCAAAAGTTTCTCTCTATTTCTTTTTCATTATATACACCCAATGTGCTTTCACTGTAAGATGCCACATCAGCACCAAAGTCACTCTAGCAGCAGTGCCCAAATGACAACTGACACCCTACAGAGCTGCCCCCTCAGTACCTTTCTGCCCCTAAGAATCTCCCTCTCCCGAACCCTTCCTGGCCTCCCGCAGCTGATAAATGGAAGGGAGAACATCATCTTGTTTTGGTTTTAATTGAGAGAGTAACATGCAGCATAACTTCTGTTTTGCTGCAAATATAACTGTAAAGACTTCTGTTTTGCACTCTTTACTAAAGCCTGTATTTTACTCACGACTTGGTTTGTAACAGCACTCATGAGAGCTGTTTCTCTTTCAGACCTCTTCTCTCCTAATGCATAATAAATGCGCTCATCACATAGTAATGTGGAACCTTTTCTTATGGAATATGACAATAGCATTGCTCCGTTACACCCAAATACGCGCAAATGAAGCTCCTCATTTGTAGGGGTGGGCTCAGCATCCTTTTCTGTTTATACCACTCTTTCTAACAGGTGCCTCCCTAATACTGAGTGTGTCCAGAGAAAACTTCAGCAACAAATAATGGTAGCAAAAAAATTTCATTTGAGCATTATTCTGACATAGTCACGCTCAGCTTTTACAATCACTGACTGAAAATGCACTCTTTTTGTTAAATTATTTCTTAATTGTCAGTTTGCTTACTCCCTGCTCCCTCCCAAAATTTCCCATCCCCTAAAAATCCCAGCTTCAAGAGGGAGCTCAAAATTTCTACAATTAATCACTTGCCAGTACAAATGAAAGCAGCACTCATGCTGCTTAGTTATTCAGAAATGTAAAGTCTCTCATATATAAAGCTGATTATGGTATTCAGATGTGACATGGCCATGGAAACAAATGAGGATACACACTTACTCTGGCAGCAGTTCCCAGAGATTCATGCTACCAGAAAAAGGCGCAGGCAGATACAAGGGGGATAAACTAAGCACTGCCAGCTACAAACTCCTCATACAGGTAGCCATGAGCAGTTACTCTGCATGTTGTGGTCTCGCTACACTCGCTGTCAGAGCATGATGTTGTGGTCCTACATTTCCCACCTATCAGAAATATCCAGTGTTCTCCAGGAATAAAAAAAAGGGAAACTCCTATTTGTTATACTTACAGGCAGAGACTGAGGGCTATTTAACACAAAATTAATTCTACTTTTGTGTGCTCATGAGGATTGTTTTAGATCAAATGCCTGGCAATGCCCTATGTGCCTTATAGTGGCAGCTACCTGCACACTTCTACAGAGCTCGTCTCCTACCGTCAGGACAGGGATGCGATCCAGGTATTCCTCTCATGACACCATCCTAATTAGTCCACTTCTACACAAGAGAAACCCCAAGTGAAATCACCACTGACAAAGGAATCAATTTTCCTCTCTGGACTCTTCTGCCATGTAAAAAGACAACTACAGTGTTAGAAACAGGTTAAGGTGTGAAGTACTTAGCTTTGTATTTGGCCATCAGGATGAAGGATGGGGCCCCCCTACCCCATGCTCACTCCTCAAAGGTCTATCAGCCATCCTTTCTCCAGCTGAAAAGTCTGCAGAAAGCAGACTCTTCAGCTCTCTGCAGAATGCAATTCTACAAGACCCAAGCAAAATTTGTTCCTCAGGGTATATTTTGTTATTTCTCATTTTTATTGCCATTTCTACTCTCAGAATATGATCTTATTTTGATAGGTACTGTACAAAGCCGCCAAGAAAAAAAGGTTCCCAACTTAGGCACTCCCAACCACTCTAGTGAAAGAAATTGTCTATGACAGCTAGGAAAGAAACCTGGGCACCTAAATTAGGCACCTGAAGTTACACATGATGGGAGTATAGTTGTAGCCATGACAGTTCAAGCATCTAATTGAAGCAACATTTTAAGAGAGAATTACCATTAAACAGAAGAAGATATATATCTGTGGGAGGACCCCTAGATAACCAACCTTTCAGGCAAACAAACCTTCTCTGAAAACAAGCAGAGAAAGATTAGAAAACTGTCTCTGAGATTAATGCAATTATGATAATCAATGAGACAATTCAAGAGAAATATATAGCTGGCACCACTGAAGCTGGAGAAAACAAGAGATAATAAGGAAAGATTGTTCAATAAAATATTTTATTTTTCCACTATGTTTTTATATTGTATCAGACTGTTATGAACTTTAGCTCCCATGCTGATCTTTTAAAGTTAGGCTGTAGCTCTCCTTTGAGGATGAAGGCTGAAAGGTCAGGTACAGAGATGTTGTTTTCCGAGAAATACTCTTCCTCTGATAATGGTCGTGTTCATTAACTTAGTTCATTCTGGGGTGTAGTAGTTCTTTGGTTTCACTCACATCACATCTGTGATGGTATTTAGATGACTATAGTGTGAGTTCCTCTCTCCCCTCTTATTTTTCAGTTATAAAATGAGGCAAATGAAGGGAAAGAACATAAAGCAACAACAAAACAGTGTTGCTCAGCTGATGGGTAGTGATCGTAGTACACCAGAGACCTAGCCGTCAAGTTTTTTGCTAGTGCAATAACAAAGCAGAGTGTTAAGGACTTTGAAGAAAAGACAAGACTACTGTCTTGAGGGAAGAAGTCATACCTTACAGAATAGTCCTTGGAGAAAGCATAAAGATACTTGCTTGAAAAAGGAGTTGCACTGGAAGCTCACACAAATGATTTCCAATTCAGAAATGAGAAAGAGAGAGTCAGAATCAACCCCGAAGGGCCTTGAAACTCAAGAAAACTCCTCCCTCCCCACCCCAACATTTTCAATAGAACTAAAGACAGGAAGAGCGCTTTGCAAAGACCAGAGAAAATAACACTGAAAAGTACTGAAGCAATGGACTGGAGGTTGTATGGGTAAATCATAGACGTGTTATGGAAAGTAAATGGGCAAAACTTAGACATGCAGGCTTAAGTGATAGAAAGCCATAGGAAAGAAAACGAAGACTACGAGGTCAGCTACTGTAGGTTTTAGGTTGAACTAAGTTAGTGGTCAGACATTCATGAAAAGACAGTAGAGGGAAACACACATATTTTATTTAAGATAAAAGGAGCTCAGTTCAGTGTAAGAGAAAAAGAACTGCAAGTTGTCTCCCTGGAGCCACTAGCTGAATTTGTTCGGACTAGGGATGAGCTACAGGTAGAAAAGACTATGGTCTTGGATGCAGGGTGACCCACAGATTTTGAGAACAGATCTGGAAAATTCTCCAAAATAACAGTGAGAGCAAGCAAAGGAAGTCATGGAAGGTAGAATGGCATGGCACCACAACAGGACATCAGTCAGGGACATCTGAGGTTCTTAAAGTGACTGGCAGGCATATACAGACTGACCTTTGAACAGAAGTCATGAGCAGCTTGGGGACATTTGAGTGAGAGCGAAAGGGAGAAAGTACATTCGGGAGCATGAAAGATGAAACAGGAGAAGATGAACTCAAAATTTTCAGGAAATTTTGGAGACAAAAGGAATACAGCAGTAGCTGGCTGGCTTAGTTGCTGGATGAACACATGTTCGTGTAGATACATTTCTCGATATGCAAGCTGACTAAAATTTTTACTTGCATTTTCATTTGAATAAAGTCAAATTCTGCAGAAAATAACTTTTACAGGTGTTCGACTCAAGATAAAACCTGTGAAAACACTCTAGAAAGTCAAAGATAAATCAAACTTTGGTATATGCTTAGGAGCGTTTGTGAGTGAAAGCAAGCCTTTTGTTGAGCCTACCTTGAATTCTAAGCAGCAGGAAAACAGTTTTACATTTCATTCTTAAAGCTATGCACAGAATCTTCTTCACACTCTGTTAACTGTCACAGATCAGTTATTATACATCCAAAACACATTGACCCCCTAAGCTAATCCAGATAACTATTAGCCTTTTGATAATGCCTGAGAGTAACACCTGAGAGTAACACCACACTGTGTAGTGCTTCCTGGTCAGGATTCTAAACTTTTGCACTGCTGCAAGTTTGTTTAAGCCTTAGATATGGAAGCAAAGATACACAGGATTATGGGGGGGGGGGGGGGGAATTTTTCCTATGCAGGGTTTTT
>NW_010515587.1:6080-21819 GCF_000687285.1 Phaethon lepturus
TTCTCCAGGCTGATTATTCTTTTGGCTCGTGCAAAGTGAAGCCAATTTGTGATAAGGCTATGAGAAATATGCTTTGCAATGAAATATACCCCACTCCCCAACCCCTATAAACTGACATGTTGACAAGCTACGAAACATTAGACATGCTAGTGTCAGTGGATCAGGCATTCCTCCTGTCATTATTAACAGAACTTCACTGGTAAATCTGGCTCAGGTTTTATGTTGAGACTTGCTTTCCAGGAAAAGGATGCTATATGACAAATAAGATGGAGCCAGACCACCCATGATAATACAAAGTGAGGACAGCAGGTGCATTTGGTACCCCCAGGCACTTGTCAGCTCCAAGTCATGGACTGTGCAGGACAGGGTAATTGCAAAATAGATAAATTGAACCTTCAGCTGTGGGACCAAACACGTCAAGGTCTTCCGGGTACTCCTGAATATTATTACTTGCAGAGCAGCAAACAGAACATCTCATCTGTCCAAGAAGCATCACCTCCAGAGGCAGAGGGAGAACAAGGGAACCGGTGCCTAGGTTGATAATTAGTTTGCTAACCAAGAGCTGCATAGTGTAGCTGATCCCCTTGTGGAGAATTAAGATATACAGGGGACTGGAATGCAGTGCCAGCATTTTTATATGTTCTTGTCCTTTTCCTTCCTATCCCTTTCTTAACCATTGCCAAACTGTTGAAACACAATACAAATCCAATATCCAAAAAGTCTGTCTTGGTTATCTCTTGTTTTCAGTGTCTTTTTATTGGCCAAGTCCATGGTCAGAAACGTTCATAACAAAGATGTATGGACTTGCATATATTAACTAGATCTTTTTGTGGTGTGATCAGTGTATCCGCCATCAGAATGGCATTTTGTGGTGGTGCATTTCTCCCCCCTGTCCCTGTTTGATAAGCCTTGGCGCAGAGAGCTTGGTGGTTAAGAGCCCCTTGACTATCCCAGACACTCTCGTGTAACTTAGGTGGGGAACGGTACTGACTGTTCCAGGAATTCAGTTATGGGAGTAACTCATCATCTCCAGGCAGCCTTGGAACATATCTTATCTCACCATGGCTTGGGTGTATCAGTAGGAATGTCACTGGGACTTTGAGAATTTTAGCAATTACCAACAAAACATTTGTGACAAGGATGGAAATTCACTGATGCCTAAAGTCAATCATCTCCCAGTCCTATAAATAGTCGTCCCAAGTGAGAGCCTTTGAGCTCTTCTGGACCGCAGCCGGCTGTGATCAGCACCTCCTGCTGAGTGGGATGCCTCTCAGAGTCCATGAACCCTCAAGTTCGTGACCAACTCAGAGGCTCGGCTGTTTACCCATTGAGTGATGCAAAGCATCTGATGTGAATAGTTGACTAAATTTGAGTGGGATATTTAAAAGGTGCCTTTGTACATATCTATCTCTTTTCTCCATATCTCTTTAGGTTGATTACGTTGCTAAGTTTTATATGATTTGATACTGTGATTTTAATTGCTATTATTTTGTATTAGATTGTTGCCAACCTAAAGTTACACCAAGCACAAAATATGTCACTACAGTAGAATCCCTGGTACTCTATCCCTTTAGACATAAACCGTTGACCAAGTCTGGGACTAGGAGTGGATTCAAGCTGCACTTAGAATCCTCTCGGAGAAAGAGTTCAGAAAGCAAGGGGTTCCGCTCTGAACCTCATGACTCAACGGGAGGGCATTCCTTTACTTTCCTTACCTAACCTTAGTCATAAACTGTTGACGGAGTCTGGCACTAGGGGTGGATCTTGATCCACTGAACCTCGTGACTCAATGGGAGGGTCTCCCTCACTTCTTTTCCCTTTTCTCAATCCTTAGTCATAAACCATTGACCAAGTCTGGGATTACGGGTGGATTTCGGTCCACTCTGAACCTTGTGATTCAACAGGAGGGTCTTCCCTACTTTCTTTCCTCAATATACATATAAACCACATTATCCCTATTTGATCCACGAGTAAATCATTCCAATCTAATTGTAACTTGGTTTCTCTTTGTATATCTTTGTCACGTTAAATAAGTAATAGAGTGGATCTTGCCATCGAATTCTCTTGTTGCACCTTTTTACAAATTTATATTAAAATTATTCACTTTCTGATCTCTTTGGTGGTGATTTTTTAAGTAGTCTAAATTACTAATTTGCAAGACAATTCCAATGGTAAATTTGAGTAAGTGGATAATTAAGTAAATCTGGATAAGTAGTTAATTCAGGAGGTTTTTGGCCCTTCAATAGAAAACTTCATGCTGTTGCTACTGCTGAAAACAAATTAAGAATAACCATGTCCAGTTATTAAAAATTTGTTCTAGCACAGAATCACAAATCATTATTACCCCTTTCTTCCCCA
The DNA here is from genome assembly GCF_000687285.1 of Phaethon lepturus. Lineage (NCBI taxonomy): Eukaryota > Metazoa > Chordata > Aves > Phaethontiformes > Phaethontidae > Phaethon > Phaethon lepturus. The sequence continues at coordinate 8,439 of NW_010515587.1, forward strand.
GACATATCAACTCAACAAAGCTTTGTTATGGCCTATTTATAGGTAGTTTAAACAATATTATTACTATTACAGTATTCTCAGGAAGGTAAAAGTGCCATCCACAGTGTCCGGGGAAAACAAATGGTCTCAGTAGCTGCTAACATGTTTCCATTGGCAATGCAGTTAGGATCACTGGAAAATAAAAATCTCAAGACCAAATTCGTTTTGATACTGTGTGCAAGATGAAGAAGAAATATTATGAGAGTGTAAGAGGAGTTTCTTTTAATGCAGAATCCAGAAGCATTATTTCACCTGACAGTCATTCACAAGTTTCCTACTGGCTAAATATTTTGCAGATAGAGTTAAATAGACAGAGGTTTCAAACACATTTGGATTCCGCCTATGCAGCCTGGGAAAGGAATTTTCCACTTTGTACTGCTGAGAAAAATGTAGACGCTGTAGGCTATGGTATCATGTTCAGAGGAACAAGGTGGGTAGGATAGGGCATTAGGCACTATTATTCTCTAGGGAAGAAAAAGCAGACAGGGGCACAATGGAAGTGCTTCATTATATTTTAAATGGGAATAATTCCAAGGATAGGAAAGCCTGTGGTGCTTGTAAAGGATTAAGCAGGGTAATGTGCTTTTTAAGATGACATAAAGAAGTATGTAATGTGATATGTTTAAGCCTAAATGATTTTTCTTGGAGTCCTCAATGAATGTTTAAGCAGGCATGACTTAGGTCTCTGTAAATCCTCTCCAAATAAATAATTTCCACAAAAATAGAGATTCCTTCGACTGAATATGATGCATATTTTATAACCTATGCAAAAAAGGAAAATCAATTTGAGATACACAAAACACTTAGGAATAATAAAGAAAAAAGAAGATAAAAGTGAATATTCTCCAGAATAATCCAAGCATATATAGGAATACAGCTACCTCCCCATCCATTTTGATTTGACAGAGCAGGAAGACAAATAAACGAATGCTTCCCCACCTACAATTCATATCTTCAACTGCTTTTTGTCGCCTTTTGAGAAAGGAAGAGACAGTAAGTGGCAAAAAGTATCTAAAGTGCCTGTGCTTTTCAGGTTGTCTCCTGCTTGAGGTATTTAAAATTCTGCTCTCTCTTTAGGGTAAATTTAACCAGCTGCTCTCTAACCAGACCTGATGGTGTCTATAGCTGTTCACTATGGATGGAATAAGAGCAGACACAGTGATACGTATGCACCTGATTTATGAGAAGAACAGGACCAATAAATATCAAAACCTGAAAACTCACAATGGCATGATCTTCCCATCTTATTTCTCCTGCCTGCCCTGCCCTCCTGCCAGGAAAAGCAGGTCAAAGTGGTAGATTGCCTGATGCAAAATGGGACTATGCAATCATTGTCATTTGGCTGTATTGTATTTTCACTCACACAGGTGTCATTCCCCTTGAAGTCACTGGTGCAGAAAGCATGAAGTCCTGCTGAGCGAGCGGGATGATGTGATGAGTAAATCAGCAGCTGATACCCCTTCCCCCTGTTTATATATACATTAGTATTAAACTGCTACTTTCTTCAAAATAAAAAGAGTGCCAGCTCCACTGTAATTTGCGGAATACAAGCAAGACAAAACTAAAGGACTTTTAAGGTCTAACAAAAATGTTTGGCAAAGCCTCTTCTGTCATGGCTACTTGCAAACCCCATTTAACCTTGGAGAGGACGCGGTAGGGAGTGTGGTTAAAGAGCAGCATGTCCACCATGTCCATAACATCCTTCCTGCACACCTCTCTCCCTTGGTGGTCCCTCCTATCACAGTCCCTTCATAGTCATTAGGCAGCCTAGTGGAAATCCCTTTCTCTGTACCCTTTTGGAAGCACTCATTAAGTCTCACACCTCACTTGGCACTCCAGGAATGTGTGCCAAAGTAACGGCCTTCAGAGAGCTTGGACAAACTGCTGTTCAGTCATGCTTTAGCGTTGATTAATGGTAGAAACACAATGAAGCACAGAAGGAGACCTGGTGGCTTAGCTTGTCCAGGGTTATGATCTGGTTGAGTTAATAGCTCTGATGTGGCCAGTTAAATTCATTCAAGTCCCCAAAGAACATTACAAAGTATATAAATAGGCCAAGGGGACCCATGAATTCTTTCCTCTGAAATGTTTTCATTTTTTTGGAAATACGTTACAGAGATTATAACCTCTGCCTTTTATCAGATACCTTTTCAAATATTGCTTTTCCTTGCCTAAGACTAGCTTTTAACATCACATTCTTCATCCAGCTTTCTTCCTGAACAGGACAAATATCGCAAAAGCTTTTGTGTGAAGAGCAACTGGCAAATAATCTTTTTCTGTGTCATTTCTTCCTGTAAAATGAAAGAAGGGGAGAAACTGCACACACATAGGTGGATATGCATGTTCAATAGAATCGGGCCTGAGCCCCTTGATATTTTAAAATTGGAGGGTAATTGGCTTGCTCCCATGCTGCAACTTAGTTTTTCAACACTATCATCTGCAAGTGCTTGTTCCTGGGAAGCAGAGGCATGTGAAATTAAAGAACCCAGATATTTCTGTTTTCGTAGGTTTTATGACAGCAACTGCCATGTTTCTAGGAATGAGAAATCAGACTGTAATCTGGAATTACCTGCCAGTATGATACACTGGTGGTTTTTTCCAGCTAAAAGCCATTAGTCAACACAGCTGTGTTTGACATGCTCTGGTTTTTGATTCTTCTGAAATATTTAGTATAACTTGGGAAGCCAAACCACGAGGGCAGCTTTTTTTTTAAAACAAAAAGAAAAACCCAGCTTTGTCAACCCCTTAGAAACTGAGCTAAAATATGTTTTCTCAAAAAAAGTAATTTTCTCTAGTGAATAAATCTTCAGACTGTCTTTTTTTCTCCTTATTTTTTCAGCTTATGACTTTTTCTAAAGGGGTTTCAAAAGCATAGTTCCCCAGGGCCTCTCTTGCCTTTTCTTTCCTGCTTTAGTCCTTCGGAGAAGAAAATATGATCTGTTACACAGAGGGTGGATTAGTGATTTTTAAGACTCCACAGAATCTTTGTTATTTTGTGGTTCTTTTATTATCAAGAGATCACCAGTGGTTTCATCGCTCTTTTTAACATATTCTTTTCTCTTGCGTGTTTGTATCCAATGTGAAAACACCAGAAATTACAGGTTTTCCTGGCAAATAGATTTTGGTGAAGGCAAAAGGCAGAGTTTGTCCAAATCTTTTGAAGTCTCTAAACCAAGCTTAAAACAAGCGAACACAGAACTTCATGGAAATTTGCTCTTATTAAGAATCACATTTTGAAGTTTAAAATAAAATCTATAAAATATGATATTTATCAGATTTGATTTAAAACTGAATATGAAGATACCATGGTAGGGATAAAGTTTGCATACAGTCACTCATTAACCCATATTCACTCTCATACTAAACCCTTTCATGTCCTACTGTTCTTATAAAAGCTGTAACCATCAACCAAAAACATGGGAGGGAACTATTGCATTCACGAATGTACTTATAAAAATTGACTCCTGCTCTCAAAGTATTTTTCCATTGTTAAACTCACCACACAAGGTGGCTATGAGGCTCTTTATTTAAAGCCAAATAATCTTTTCCTGCCCGCCTCTCTCAAAACATACATGATTCAGAGCTACAACTGAAAGCCAGGGTTTTCAGTGTCAGGAGTCTACAAAAATAAGTCAATCAACATCTTGTATTCAAAGTGCTTTAAGCTTTGTATAGTGCAGTGTCATGACTTCTGGGGTTATATGTCCAGTGACCCTATTGCCATTTCCATCCTGACAAATATATTCATATCTCATACCTATAAATCCTTTTCAGAGCAAACATTCTAGGTACTTACATTTTAAAATGTGGTCGAAAACAAGCTACATAGCTGAGAAGTACCAATCCTCTGTGACGACGCAATGGGCTTGCAGAAATTGGTACCAGGCATAGTCATTATCTGGGTGCATATGCATCCCTCATAGTTAAAAGCAACAACTAAGCAAACGTCGTGCTACAGCAGGGCATCTCCAATGGGAAACAAAAAGTAAGTCATACCAGTACCTTTTGAATGCCTGCGGTCGACTCCATGACGTTATTCTCTGAACCGTTACTTCTGTTAATCATCCGCCACATTTGGGAATACATGCTGTCCCTCTCAAAAGGATTCATCCCTTTTACTCGTACGTGCTCATAGACTGCGGAGTCCAGGACAGTGCCATAAGGAATATCCGTCTGCCTCGAGAGATCCTGAAGAGACCTAAATTGTTGGTGAAGAAAAGAGACACAGGAGACTTGAAGTCACATTTTCAAGAGGAAGGAGCTGCAGGCAAGCAGAGGGCAACACATAGGAAGACGGCTGTCAAGCCAGTTTCTTTTGTTGTTTGTGTTTTTTTTTTTTTCTTTCTTAAAAGACAATGTGAGTCTGAGTTGTTTTTATGGTTTAAGACACAAGGAGGAATACAAAGTGAAAGGAAGGGATGGAAAAAAATGAAAATGGATGAAAAGAGAACAGGAGTAAGAGGATCCTGTCAAATGCCGAGAGCTCCTTTGAGCAGAGGCAAAGGAGAGAAGGGAGCACTGCAGTCCGTCCAGCCATATGCCCCAAGTTCAACAGAAGTAATGGCCTATGACAGTATGGTGCCATCGCACACCACGCTGCTGCGGAGCAGGAATGTCAGCACCAGAACTCACTGAATCTAGCCCAAAGCACATGGGCTGAGTACTTCTTTGTGCTACTGGTTACACCGTGAAGAGCAGCTTTTTAGTGGTATTCCTGCGCTGAACTGTGCACCCATCCCACAAAGCAAGTCACATCCTACATTATTTTCAGCTATAGGAAGATTTCCATTGTGGTTTCATGAACTCTCTTCTCATCATGGTTCATATGTAGTCCAATAAATTTGCTGTATTTTACATGTTATCTAGTCTTATCCGTTCCCTATAAGCAAGAAACATTAACTAGTTTAGAAGCTTCTAAACCATCCCAAATATGGCTTTGTCAACCCTGCTTTGGGCTTAAAAAAGTATATTAGAACACTTAAAATTCTCCTTACCTCTTGGCCTTTATTTTCCTGTCCTATAGAATTGCTGTCCCGTACTTTTGTTTCTTTAATAACATTCATTAAAGTTTCAAAATAACTGCTGCAGTATGTCTAATGCCTAAAACCCATTTCAGCTTCCCTGGCACAAATTAACTTTGTATAAACTGCACAAATCTAGCGGATGACATCTAAGGACAAATCAAGGGTCGGAGAGCTGTCTTAAAGTAGGCAATAGTAAAAGCTTATTGCAGCCACAGAAAATGCAAACACAAATGTAGGAAACTCATCAAATTCCAAGTTGTGTTTCTGAAAAATCTAAATACAGAGGCAAGTGAAAATGGCCCTACAGGGAGATAACAAAGGAATTCTTTGGTGTCCCAGGGATGGCACTGAAGAAAACAGTAATAGGATCTCAAAGGATATGTGTGCCTCTGAACAGAACAGAAAACAGGAAAAGAAGAAATCAATAGAGCTCAATGGCAAGGGTTTAGAGGTTAGTTGAGGCAAAAAGAAATCATTTGAAATTCAGATGTATGGGCTTAGAAAAACATTGAACAAGAGCTAAATTCTAAGCAGGTATATAGCAAATACAAGGAAGGGATAAATTTAATTTTGAAGAGTAAATTACTAATAGTATTAAAAACCCCACAATCCTGTCCTCTTTCCCCAACAAGATGGTATTCCTCTTCAAGAACATGAACAACAGAGAACCTGCAAAGAATCAGTTTGGGATTCTTTGGGAATCAACACATATGGGATCATCAAAAGTGAGCTGCCAGATGAAGCTTTACCTGAAACCAAGTATATTGGTCTTCTGAGAGGACTGAGACATGCCCTTTTCTAGGAAGAAAAATATGAGACTCTAGTAGACTAAATCAACAGGACAAGTAGTACTGCGGCTAATTTGTAATTGAAAAGTAAAAAAAAAAAAAAAAAAAAAAAATTATCAAGTCCAGAAAAACCCCTGTGATTTCTGAAAGATTAAATATGAAATGTCTGAGCTGTTAGAAAAATGTGAAACCTCATTATAGTCAGTGTGTGAAAGGGAAACTAAATATTTTTAAAAGGCTCTACTGGTAATCAGGGGAATTACAAAAGTAAACAACTAAGATGTTATACTTAGGTTTAACAAATAAACTGAAATAAAGATTGATACAGTTTTGAAGATCAGTTCTGAAGATTAGACATAGCCACCAAGTGGGTTTCTCTAGGGAAAGTAATTCAATCATCTATTACACTTTGAAATAAGTAAAAAAAACCCCAAGACTTTCAAAAGGCCTTCTTCTCATCAAACAATATACAGAAGGTGGAAGTATGGATAGGCTACAAAGGAGAAATGTAGAAACATTTCCTGGCAACTCTGGATAGCATTAGGAAAGCCAACACTCAGCTATAGTGGATGACCTCGAGGGACCTCAAGGGTAACAAGAACAACTTTTGCAGAACTAAAGGGCTGAACAAGGAAAGTGTGGACCTGTTGAGGGGGACAGCAGACAGCTAAGGCTGAGGTGCTCAGTGCCTTCTTTGCCTCACTCTTCCCCAATACGGTCTCCTAGGTCTCTGTGACTAGAGGCAGGGTTCAAGGAGACAATGAACAACCAGCAGTAGGTGGTCAGGTAAATCCCAACCAGAAAGGCAGGGATTGATGGGACCTGGCTGGCAGGCTGCATCAAAGTGTGATGAGAGCTGGCTGATGTAATTGCAAGGCTGATTGCTTTAATATTTGAAAGATGAAGGAGATTGGAGGAGATCCATGACCACTAGGAGAAAGGAAATGACTATATCAAAAAAAGATAGAAAAGATCATTCATGGATTAAGGCTGGTTATCCAACATCATCAAGTGAATCCTCTCAGAATACATTTCTGAGCATGTGAAGGAGAAGCAGCTGACTGGGAACAGTCAACATTGGTTTACCAAAGGTAAGTCATGCCTGACCAATCCAGTTGCCTTCTATAGTAAAATGACTTGGTTTGTGGACAAGACCAGAGAAAGGGATGTAGTTTAACTTTAGCAAGGTTTTCAATACTGTCTCCCACAATCTTCTTGTATCCAAATTAGGTCATTAGGTCTGGCTGGGTGGGAAACCAGGTGGATAACTTCCTCGTTGGATGATCAGGCTCACAGGTTAGCTCACCTGGAGGCTGGTTACAGGTACCCCAGAGGTCTAACCTGGGACATGTATTTGCCAATAACCTGGAGGAGGTGAGTAAGCCCCTCTTGTCAAGTTTGCAGATGACACGGCATTGGAAGACCAGCCAATTGCTCAAGGACAGGCTGCTGTTAAGGCAGACCTAGAAAGGTTAGAGGAATAGGCCAACAGGAGTGGTGTGACATTCAGCAAGGACAAATGCAAAGCCCTGCGCCTGAGGAGGAATAACCCCCTGCAACAACCCAGGCTGGGGTGCAGCTCTGCAGAAAGGCACTCTGGTAAACAGTGGTGGGCTTTGGTGAGAATTTCTCGGTTTCATCATTAGGCAAAGTGTTGTGTAGAAGTAGGTGTATTACTGTTGCATTGACAGTCTATCTAGCTGTCAAAAGCATCACTGATGAAAGGCACTAGATAAATACAAGGTACTGTATTCATCCATTCTGTGTTACTGCTGCTGCTGCCAATACACTTCTGTATCTTCTGGCAGTGCTCTGAAGCGCAACAAACTGTCACAGGATGCATATTGTAATGTCCTGTAATCGTTGTGTTATTTCTCATACATACTGCTAGAAAAGTATACAAAAAGTATTTACTGAGTCTCCAATTTCTAGTGACAACACCTAGCAAAATTGCAGTCAGTACTTTACAGGGCTCTGTACAGCCATATAATTTCTAATATAACAAGCAACAAAGCATTTTTCTGAAATATTATTGCTAACTGGTATATAAATGATATGTGTAGCTGCTGCTACAAAACAGTACAGTTAGAAACAGCACAAAAGAAAAACAGCTCCTCTGTATATCTTGTGGCTATAAAAACAACCTTGCTATTCTCAGAAAGGCAAACCAAACACATGAGCTGTTAGTCCAGAAGTGTACTACAGTCAGGTATGGGAAGCATACTACAAACAGCCTGAGAAGCAAGCAAGAGTGCCATCACACACAAAGGCATCACCAGCAGGGAAATAATGAGGAGAACTATGTCGATGCCTTCAGGAAGGCATGTTGTATCTGCCAAGGCTGGCATTAACTACAGTCTGCAATTCTTTACTGTTTGGTGTGCTATCCTAAAACAGAGGATGCCTCTCGGCTGCCCTGCTCTACATCTTTGCACAGTTGTAGGTGCTGCTCTGTGCTGAGAAAATGATGGCGAGAGGACAAAAGCGAGTCAAGTATGAGCGCAAACTCTACAGATGCACTCAGTGCTGTTGTCTACAGTAAACCCTAGGCTTCGGTTCACTTGACCCTATGCTGAGGAGCGAGAAAGAAGTTTTGCGGCCTCTGAGGAGTACATGTGTGTACGCTGCTGCATAGGCAAGCTGCAAAAATGGAAAAGACCTGTCACATCAGTGACTTCGTCACCCCCCACAAACATGTCAAATGGGATCATAATATGTATGACCTCCTTCAGAAACTGTTTTCTGTAATCTGCAACTCTGCAGACTATTGGAATGACATTCACAACAAAACAAAGAGAAACAGCAAACCTTGACAGAACTAATAAAATTATTAAACCACTGAGGTTCCTTTCCAAAAGAAAGAATTCTTACAGCTACTTTGCCTCTAGCCTGGTTTGTAGGTTAGACATTGTTCCTGCATTAAACAACTCATTCTCTGTTAGACAAATACATTTAGTGGAGACATAAATCCCCAGCCTCACTATGTCACCCAGTCTCACCACACAGCTGCCACACCGGACCTCAAAATAAAGAAAAATATTTGTCAAACTGATTAATTCCTACGAGGTATCCTTTGATGCCCAAATTCTAATACTGTTTATCCACACTGGATGGGAATTTAATTTTGTGATAGTTTTACTGATCTCAGTTGAAATATCTGCAAAGCAAAGCACACATCTAACATGAGTAAGGGAATTATAAACCCACATTTTAAAATGTTTATCTCTTTGTAATTCTAATTTTGAAGCAATAAGGTAATGAAGGCTAAAGGTGTTTAAAAACAAAAAAAAGGCAGATATAGTTGAAAAAAATTGTTATAAAATACTTTTAACTGAGCTTGCGTATAGAGAAATTCTACTTATAGGGAAGTGACCATACAGTCAGGTCACATTTCATCTTATTTTTGGCTATCACTCATGAAACACTGTGGGGAAAAATGTTGTGTGTGATCTTTATGGTAAGATTTTTCTCATTGCAATTACTGGCATAATACCAATATTAACCCATACAAATTAACTACAATATAGGCCTATTCTGAGGATGAATTGAGTCATTTGAGGATGAATTATTAACAGCTACATGTATTTTTCAGCACTTGTTGATTTTGTTCAATATTCTGCACCTTAATCAGGCAACAGTTATCAGGTCACTTTTATTTTGTGGCTTAGTACAAATTAATTACTTTGTAATTTAAAAAAGTATCTCTGCTTTCAACTCAAAGAAAAAAAATAATTTGCATATGTTTCTTTCCCCAAAGCATACCCTCTTCCACAAATTCAAATCCTAGACTTAGAATTGGTAACAAGTTGTTCATACATGTCAGCCAGAAGTCTTGAAAAAGGACAGAGAATGTAGAAAAACAAAAGGTCAGCTCCATAAAGGAATAGCCAAATACCTTTTTGGGTGATTAAATACCACTGAGGTCAGATGCTTGGGCATCAAAGATCTGGATTATAGATTGATTTAGACTAGCCATGTTGTTAGACTTGACTGTTGCACAGAACTGTCTGCAAGAAGTAGTCACAACATTTTAGGAGAAAATAACTGATGTCATGGCTTACACTGCAGTCTTTATTTATGACTAATTCAGATAAAGCTTTCCAATGCCTTCCCCCCCCCCCTCCTTTTTTCTAGGACATTAAGGATTAATTCACAGGCAGGCTTAGGGACCAGGGCACAGTAAGCCAAGAGATTTGACTGTTGGCAGTCACAGCTGTGTCAGAAACTAGTAACACTGCTTGCTAGCCAGTTTGAAGGTCTGTGTGAACCACATTAAAGGAAAGGTTAAAGAACATTCTGTTTTTCAGTGTGAGGGACTACCTACTCCAATTACTGCATTCTTGTGTACCTCCCCCTTGCAGAAAACCTGTAGGCAGTTGTATCGAGCTGTTTCAAGCCTCGGGGACATCTTAGGTTCAAGTGAATCATAGTTTAGGAAAACCATGTTGTGAAAAGAAAACAAGGATGACAAAAGGCATGCTTAACTGCTATGCCTTCATTATTTGGAGACAGAGATCTCGCCTATCAAAGAGAACATATTACTTATACCATGGAGAACACAATGTGAACTTCTTATTTTACAGAAGACACAAGATGCAGACTCTCCCCACTAATGCATACAACCTAAAGTCTTAATCAAGCTTCCACACTTTTAGATGTGAATTAGATTTAAACTTGAAACCACCTAACATTGGCCTTTCATATAACAAATCCTATGACGTCCTGTCTGCCCACCCTACCCCCTCAACTTTCCTGCAAAATTTCAGTGCCCGTTAGAAGGTGGTGACACCCTCTCTTTGCCCAGGAAAACAGTACAGTGCAGTAGTCTGAGTAAAATCAGTCTCTCTGCCAATGGACTCTAATTTTGTCCTAAAGGAATCATAAAAACACAGTAATGACAATACTGGCTTAGTGATGAAATTCACAGCACCAGCACCTATAAGAAACAGCTCAAGACCTCCAAATTTATTTGGCATTTAACAAGAAAAGCCACTCAATTATTATTTGTTCATGTTGCATTTGAGACAGTGCTCTAAAGATTTAAGGAACATAGAAATTATGCTTTGCTTTGCTGCCACAATGTTTTGAAGTGCTGACCATCTTGATTTAAATGTCATCCACGATGTGGGTCAAGTGTGAACAAAAGATACATCTAGGAACTACTTTATGACTTGCCTTTACTCCTGATACTGCCTATTGGCAGAAGATGAAAAGCTGACCTCCCAAAGGAATTAAGAGTAGCCATTTGCTTGGAAAAGGAGATTAATGCACACTCTTATCCTTCTTGGTTCTCTAAGTTCATTTAAAAATTGTAACAATTTGATCCAAATTAATCGGTGAAGCAGAGAACAAATGCCATCAACTTCAAGTGAGGTTATACAGCAAAGTCCTACTTCAAGACTCTCTAGGGAAAGGGAGTATTTCACAGGTCCTCCCTAGTGCATTGTTTAACAAAATTTTATATGCTTTTCTTCTCAAAATAGGCTTCTGGATACTATGAGGCACTGACTAGGAAGGGGGGGGGGACTTCATACCAGCTGAGAAAGGGAAGCTGCCCTGAACACAAACTGGCTACGCATCCAAAAGCTGAAATGCAGTAACTACTAAAATGATTCATGGAAATGAAATGTGTGATGGGCTGCTTGAATCCTCCTATTTCCTTCGTAAAAGATACCACAAGGACAGTACCTTCAACAACACGCTGTAGTATCTGACACTAACAGGAAATCTGAAATGAAAATCTATGAACTACTTGTTATATCTGTGCAAACCCACTGACTTAAATTTCATTTTTCTGACTTCTCTGAAGCTGGCTGGATAGCACTACAAGCAGAATCTGGTTTATTTTCCTTAAATACTTAAACTCATTTCCATTCTGGCCTTCAAAGCTCCCCAAGGTACAATTTGATCTGTTTAAAAAAAGAAAGTGAGCCTCAGCTTTTTTCTTTATTGCTTATTCATGTTTCCCACTTTGCAATAATTCAGCATGGTAAACAAACAGCCTCTCTCTTATGTTCTGGTTTGGGTTCCAATTTTGGCAGTTTTGTAAACTGAAGTTTTACACTCCCACCATAGTTAGGATAACTTCATTCCCTAATGGATATTTAACTCATCTAATTACTCTATTTTTGAGCTGCAAGTGCTATTGAAAAATGTCTCTATTCTTTCATTCCAGGAACTTTCCAGCTGCAATGTTTTCTACTGAATAAAACATTTTCAGTGACTTTGCCCATAAATAACAGAGCACAAAGACCAATGTAGTCCCAACTGTACATAAAAACCTCAGAATTCCACTGTGGGTTTTCTAGTGACATCATAATAAACTACAAGAAAAAGCTGAAGATGTATTAAATTATAGTTTGGGTATATTTTATTCTTTTTTACACATGATAAGAAAAGTCAGACATTTGTCACAGTAATTTGAACATTTTTTTGGACTACTTCAAAACTAGAAGGGATATAATTTCAATGCAGGATGCAGAGGCATATTTCATATTTGTAAAGACAAACTGAATGACTGAATATATCATTATTTATTTTGCATGTACAAATTCCCATGTTGTTTCTTCAAGCTCCTTAGTCAAATGTAAGGCTTTTTAAACTTAAAAAAATATAAATCAGCCTCCTCCCTCAAAATCTTAAGATCAATGTTGACAAACATTGATGCAGAATACCATTTTACTCCCCTATAAATTGTGAAGGGATTGTAATTGGGACTGCAGAGTGAAACAGCTGTGTTGTGTCAAAATACCCCTGCAGCATTTCATGATCTCAAAGCCTGTTATTGAGATCTCAGAAGAAAATGGTAGCCTGATCTAACTGGTAATACAACTGTGATGGGGGAATGACTTGCTCAGGTGATTTTAGTCTGTTTTACATGTCTCAGTGCTCAGCCCTCTAACAGATGAAAGTGTTGAGATTGTTAGCCCAGAAATCAAGGTTAACAACCATAGACTTTTCATTTCCAGCTGTGAACAAATAAGGACTGGTAATGCCTGGGAATCTTGGGCCATGGGACACCAGCTCCCACCCCCCTCATCTAAGGAGCAGGGAGAAAGAGAAAGGGTTTATGAAGTGCAAGAGGATGCTCCTAATAGGGAGAGTCAGGAGATAATCATGCACTCAACGTGAGGGGCTGCTTCTGCTCTTGGGTCTGAGTTTCGGCTTCCAATTGCAAATAAAACTTGGCTACTGCTGCAGACGCTAACTTTTCCATGTGCTGTTAAAGCCTGGACTGGTTTTAGTTATGTAGAGAATCCTCACCTAAGCGGGTAAGTGCCTTAGTGAGACCGCAGTGACTGGCTGGCATGCAGTGACGCTTGAACCTAACCTAAGAATTCCAGGAGACCAAGGCTCCCCCTGCCCTGTCTACACTAGTGGCTCACTGTCTCAGAGGGCATTTCAAAGAGATTTGGAAAGCAGATGAATCAGAGGCAGCAAGACCTTAGCTGATGATACATAGAAGACAGAGACTTGAATCAACGACTGGAGTGAGAAAACTGAATCACAGAAATCACAGAAACACTAGGT
>NW_010515588.1:0-12959 GCF_000687285.1 Phaethon lepturus
ACTCCCACCCAACTCGGTGTCATCTGCAAACATACTAAGGGAGCACTCGATCCCTCATCCAGATCATCAATAAAGATATTGAACAAGACCGGCCCCAGAACCGAGCCCTGGGGAACACCGCTTGTGACCGGCCACCAGCCGGATTTAACGCCGTTCACCACAACTCTCTGGGCTCGGCCATCCAGCCAGTTCCTCACCCAGCGAAGAGTAAACCTGTCTAAGCCATGAGCCGCCAGTTTCTGCAGGAGAATGCTGTGGGAGACGCTGTCAAAGGCTTTACTAAAGTCCAGGTAGACAACATCCACAGTCTTTCCCTCATCCACTAGGTGGGTCACCTGGTCGTAGAAGGAGATCAGGTTGGCCAAGCAGGACCTACCTTTTATGAACTTGTGCTGGCTGGGCCTGAAAGGTTTGTTCTTGAACTGTTGTAATTTACTTTTTTTGCCCAGCAGAGCTGGATTTTCTTACTTGGTTCTACTTTCTGTAATAACAAAACCTGTCTCTAGAAGTTGAAATTTTCATTCAAGTATTCATTTAAAGGAGATGTGGGAGCAGGTCCACCTCTGGTCAAATTTGGGTCTTCTCACAGGATTGGTTTTTACTTACAGGGAGAAAACAATAATGTGACTACTTCACCTAGGATGAGACCACAGCTCAGCCTGGCAAATAAATCTCGTCAGAAATATTTGACCTCAAAGGCATATCTCTATGCTTTTTTCTGGTCACTTCACTCATCTTAAGCCTTCAGCCTCTACTGTGAGTTTTATGACACTCCCAATATTCAGTAGTTACTGAATTTCCTATATAACCTTGGATGGCTTCTTTACAGTTATGTCTGTTCTTTGATGAATCTTAACCGTAGGTAAACTTTTGGGAAAAAGGAAAGGAAAGAAAAGAAAAAAAGTGACTAAATGATAGGATCAAGGGCATGTGACTGTGCAAACCCACCGGGGCTCTGCGAAAAGTATTGCTGATGTTGTTTTATAAGGAAACCTGCTGTCATTAACCTAAATCTTATCCACTCCCTTCCAGAGTTGCAAGCCGGGCGTCTGAAACTTGTTAACAACAGCTGTTGCTGGGTTGCTGTTTTCTTTCTTATTTTTATATGAAATGGAATCTTTAGGTCATAACCTGTTGTTTTTAGCAATCATTACAGAAAGTTTTGTATTTGAATATATAGGTAGGTCTGGACTGAAGCTTGAATTTGGAAGAGAAACCCCTTCTGCTGGTATTGTATATCATTCATCGGGAGTTATGCCTGACCCTACAGCATCGTAAGGACAAATGTTTTTGCAAAGAGCTGTGGACACATGCTGGGCTTGACTGCAGAAACGCGCCTCCAATGCCAACTATACTTGTCTCCAAAAGTTAAACTCAAATGACTCATCAGACATACTAGATGAAGTAGAGAATGTTTTGAAGCTGTATTGCACTTGCAGAAATTATTATAAAAAATATATCCTGTTAAATTATTTATAATCTTAGCTTGTGTGTGTGCACATATTTTTGTATTAGGGCATCCTACTACAAGTATTCATAAGTTTACTTTACTTGATTTTGATGTGGGAATTAATTAGCTCCAAGGGAAGGGAACTTGTTTCTCTTTCTGATATACGAGATCTGTCTTGTCAGGAGTAGGAAAATGAACTTAGATGGCCTGCAGACCTGAGCCAGTCCTGCAAAATTATGTCCTTCTTAAGATCACGTTTCCGTCCTTTCCAGGGTATTGTGAATTCTGCATTTCAATATATTTCAGTGGTCACCTACAGTTTACCTAAGCCACCCAAGAGCCAAACAAGGCACTGAAGGTTTGTCTCCTACCCTGTGAGGAGCAGCCATAATGCTATTGTTTCTTTGCTTTAAATGAGAAAACTTTCTCTGGACACATCTACCGAGGGACTAGGAACCCAGTGCAGAAGAACCCAAGTTGGTGACAGTCCAAACAGGTAAATCCAGTACGAGGGTCTTGGGGTCCAAATCAGCATAATAGGCTAATAAGGTGCATTGTTGAGAAAAATATGCTTTACCTCTCTATGAGGTTTACTGTCTCAAACACCGGGGCAGATATGGCAGGACTCCGTAGAGACCTGCTGTGGCTCAGCAGTCCTTTCCCCACTCCAGTTCTGAGACAAGCTCAGGAAGAAAAAGTAGGCGTTTTTGCAACCTGCTGTCTGTTGAGGGGAGACTGCTCTTACAGAGCCAAAGATACATTCCACTTCTGTCTCAGGTCCTTCTTTTTTCAGAATCCTAATTTTTATTATAATTAAGAAGACAAAAACAAACTCTTTAATTAAATACCAGCTCCATGAGATCCTGCAGTGCTTTCTGGCCATGAAGAATCAGAGTTTTCTACATTGAGCCCTAATTCAAAGCATCCCAGTGACTTCCTTCTAATTCTCTAGCAGAGCTCAATAAGGCAGAACGGCTCTGAAACAAACAGAAAAAAATCCTTTCCAGTCACTGTTCAGTTTAAACTGCTTTTCAAATCAGAAGCCAGAAGCTGATGAAAGGTCTATTTTTTGCTTATTGACAATTTCATAGAAATATGTTCCTCACCAAATTTTACTTGCTCTGTATTTTCTCCTTAGTTGTTTCAACAGGTTTCAAAGGTCTCAGGCAAGGTAAGAGTCATTTCTTCCTTAGGTGTTTTGCAGAAGCAGCTAACCTCACGGGACAGTCTTAAAATAGCTGGGGTTTGAAAGTCTGCCTTAATCTGTTATTACCACAGTGGCTGACGATGCCAATAGGTAAACAAAGCACAAAACCAAGTGTTTCTGGGACCACTATTTGATAGCACAGAGGAATAGAATCACAGCATCATTTAGGTTGGAAAAGATCCCTAAGATGCAGTCCAACTGTAAAGTTAGCACTGCCAAGTCCACCAGTAAACCATGTCCCTAAGCATCGCATCTACACCTCTTTTAAATAACTCCAGTGATGGTGACTCCACCAGTTCCCTGAGCAACCTGGTCCAATGCTTGACCACCCTCTCTTGGTGAAGAAATTTTTCCGAATATCCAATCTAAACCTCCCCTGGTGCAACTTGACACAGTTTCTTATCCTATCCCTTGTCACTTGGGAGAAGAGACCAACACCCACCTCGTTACAACCGTCTTTCAAGTAGTTGTAGAGAGCGATAAGGTCTCCCCTCAGCCTCCTCTTCTCCAGACTAAACAACCCCAGTTCCCTCAGCTGCTCCTCATCAGACTTGTGCTCCAGACCCCTCACCAGCTCTGTTGCCCTTCTCTGGACACGCTCCAGCACCTCAATGTCCTTCTTGTAGTGAGGGGCCCAAATCTGAACACAGGATTCAAGGTGCAGCCTCACCAGAATGGGTTGAACCTTGGGCTTTATTCCTTCTGGAGAAAAACAAGGTGAAAAAATTCTCTGCTCATAGACAAATCTTCAAAGGCTCTTACACATCACCTAAACAGAACAGAGGACTGATATCTCACATGTGTGTAAGACCCCCTCACCTCCAAGTGCAAGAGCAGACTAATCACAAGTTTTTATCTTGATATGGCCACATTGGCACTTCCTTCTTTTTTAAATCTCTGACAAATTTTAATCAGATATTAACTTAGAATGTTTTCTTACTTATTTTCAAATTAGAGTTTAACTTTTCAGCTTGTGTTGCATTAGATATAAAATACATTTTTGTTAATAATGAAGGAATCTGAAAAGGTTTGGCTGAAGATTTTCATTAGTAATTTGGAATGTTGAAAAAAGATATGAATATATCACCAACTGTAAAAACCAAGCAGAAAATGGAAAATTAATCTCTCCAAAATTTACTAGATTAGAAACACATAACAATGAAATATTTCTGCTCTCAAAACGATCACTGTATTTTCCAATAATTTTCCATAAAATGATATTAGATCATGGAAAGAACTGCAACAGAGTACTGTATTTTTGTCTGTTGAGACCTTGGAAGGACCTGCAGTTTGCATACGTAGCAGCTGGAGGAAGGATATTTTACTGTTATGTAAATGGTTCTGCTATTTCTTGTCTAGCAACAACCCTTCAGACCATTTAAATACACAGTCTTTGCCTTTCTTTAGTTGTTTGGAAAAGATCAGGTTAAAATCTGTACAGATATGTTCACAATTTGAAACTAGTACATATTACACATCTCTTTCTCTGGGTGCTTTCTCTTAAGCCTTTTCTCTGCATGTAATGCTCAAACACTGATTTTTAGAAGAAAGTGAATACTGGTGAAGTGAACTTCAGCATCATCACCGTGATCAATATTTGTTTTGACTGAGGATTTCAGGTTTGGGTTCAAAGAAATACTTCTAGCCATTATCATTTTGAAAGCTGAAAAACAACTCCTTACATGCTATTTCTATCCCTTCAGAGGTGCATTAAGTTGTTTTGTTTTTTTTTTTATTATTTACCCAGGTAATGGATAAGGATCTTATTTAGTCAGGCAAAATGCAGAGGAGTTGCTTTTCCTGAGTGGTTTGAAACCCAAAGTCTGTAAAACAAAGGTCATTATCAAATTACTTAGTAATGATTCTATTATTTATACCAATAGATTATTGGTCTTAAAAACACATGAAATTGATAATGATGAATTCTTTCTTGTTCATGACATGATGATGACATACCATGTGTTTTTCGCATAGGAGGTCATCTTAAGAAGTTTTACCAAGGACCAAAGCATGTCTGATACATTCAAAACTGGAAAAAAACCCAAACCAACCAACCAACAAACCCCTGAAAGTTTATCCATGTGTTTAATATCATAAATTAAAAGAGAGTGGTCTTAGAGATTGGCATTTTTATCAAATACATACGTTAGAATATAGTACACAAAGACAAAATATTTACAACTCCACCATGAAATTTTCAAGTATTTTTCAAGAGTCCTTTCCCCTGTGCTACTCAGTGAAAACAAGCGGAAGGGAATTAACAGCTTAGAGGCATGTTAATTCATCTGGGGTTTATCTCACTGTCCCCGCTGCATAGGAAGGAACAAAAGCAGTTGCCCACTACGATGGCTTTGGCTTCTGCATCCATACAGATGTTTATAGTTGCATGAGAAAGTAGAGTTTAGGCAGCCTGACACCTCTCTTTGTTTTTTATCACACCAATAAATACAACTCGCCAGAGGAAAGAGGAGGAAATTGAGCTTGTGTAATTAACTCCTTGCATGTAAGCAGTCAGGTTTAGAACCCGAGACATGCAAGAGCAAAGGAGGAATTTTTATATCTTCTTCAGATAACACTGAGGGTTTGGTCCTGGAAGGTGCTGACTACTCTGGCAACGACCCAGCAAAGCACTTACATGTATGTTTTAAGTCAACGTAGGATCAGAATTAGACTGCTCAACAGTCTTGTGGGATCAAATCCTAAGTCTTGGGACTAGAAGCCATAGAACACTTATGTTGCCCATTCATTAGAGGGAACCAAGACACACAGTCTCCAAGGAATTACTTCACTCTCCAGTTAACATGGGTGACTGACACGAGGACTTCAGCAGCAGAATTACCCCCGCAGTGAATTACATAGTTTTGTGATTTCTGCACTCATGTTAATACATCTCAGGCACATCCTGGCAGTCCTCGGGCTGAGACACTTTCATTTTGTGGATCAAAAAAGAGCTGATTCTTCCTTTGCAAGGAACTGTAGAAAGAGCATAAGAGAGTTATCATTACTCAAGTGATAGCATTTCTCTTGACTACACGGAAACCGGGGCCAAGGTTACATCAAAATGAAGTGTTCATTTTACCAAGAACATAACGCTAACAACTCCAAACTTATGTATGTTAGCTTTGCTTGGCTTTTTTCTTTGTTTTATTTTTTTGTTTCTGCGGAGAGTTGCCTAGGTAACAGGTCAAGCTAACTGCTGTGAAAGTGGTGGACATGGAGATTTCAGTGAGGTTCGTTTATCTGAGGTTGCCACGTCTCAGGTCAAAACCCTGCCAGCTTCGTTACAGAAGGAAGCTGTCAGACTCGGGTATGTTCCCACTAGTTATTGAAAAGCGAGACCACCACTTCAGAGGTCTTTGCGTGGCATCTATATAAATTGCATATATGGTTGTATCAACATTTTACACTATTGTGAGTCAAATCACTTTAACGTAAGATTAGCTCCTGATTCTTAGTACACTAAAACCTTTAATAGACTTACAATTTTGAAATTGAAAAGATCAAAGCAATCATAAGCAGTGGGTATAATACATAGTTTGGAAAGACTGGAATCTTTCTAGTATATATTTTTCTTTATTTGTTAATCTGCAGGGAAGGAGCAACATTCTGTAATAACAGAGGGAAACAGGATTTAGCTGCACAATATGGCATTCATAAGTCAGTTCCAGCCTATTCCCTCCCCTTTCTTTTCAGACACTCATAACTTTCTCAAAATAAATTTGAGGGGCTGACGCTATCCATGCTTGGATTCAATTGAAAGGTAACTGTTTGCGTTTTTATATATGATTTTTTTTAAATTAAGATGATGGAGTGTGAATTATTCAAGAGTGAACCTAACACATTTTTTCTTGTATGTTTCAATTAAAAGTGTAATTAGGACAAATAAAATATTATTAATGATCAAAACTTGAAACAGAGACCTGTGAACATGCCTCGGTGCATTTATATTAGGGAGTAGTCCTATTTCTTTTGAAGGCTTTAAGTGGCCGCAGTTGTATCCAGAAAGTTGACTATGTGCTCAGCTGTTTTAAAATTGGGGACCATTCTTTGCTTTTCATGCAGTAATCTAATTATTAAGCTAAATGTGTAGAAAAATGCTTAAGGAATACGAAAAGCATAGGTAGTTTTCCTAGACAGTTTTATTTAAATGTATTCTAAGGAATTTTTAGTTCCTTTTCAAATTTTTTTTTTTGCAGTGGTTCTTTTATTAACTTAATCTCAGTTTAATCTATATCTTGCCAAATTTAAGGAGCTGGAAGACGGGAACTGCTGAAGCAATTTTCCTCAAGTCTCAATGAGATCTACAAAAGAAATCAAGTTTGAAGGAAACCAGACAACTAGGTCTAAAATCATATATTCCTGAACTCAGCATTTGCATCCAATTTAGGAGAAATTTAACAAAGAACTGTATCCTAAACATTTCAGTATTTGCCATAGTCTGAGACAACTTAAAATGACAACAATTTTAATAGGAACCATGACAGGAATTCGTAAAAGGTGCTACTGTTCATATTATTCTTCTTGTTGTATCAATGGACAAATAGTTATAAGTGGTAAAAAGGGAAACTGAATTTTGAGATGGAGTTAATTCTGAAAATTCAACCAGAAATGCTAGAATTTCTAATTTCTCAGTGCTTGATATTTCAATTTTTTTTTTTTTCAGGATAGATTGAGAATTACAAATAAGCTTTTTTAGGTCTAGTAAGTGAGTATGAAACTACTTCCTTCTATGATTTTGTCCAAAACCAAGAGAGGAATATATCTGTTTTGTACTGGAGGCAAGTGTGTTGATCAAAATTCTTAACATCAGCAATTTTCAGAAGCCATAGGTCTGATAACAGCAGCTTGTTACAACGCATTCTTCTGGTGTTTGATAAATATGAAAGAAATCTTGTGTACCTTAAAGCATGTCAATGTTTATGATTTACAGAATATCAGATTTCAATCGTAAGTCCCCATGCCACAACTTATATTCATATGATTTACCCATTTTTATCCATTTTGACCAATGAATTAACATACTGGCAGAGTCCAAAGTATTATCCCTTTTTTTTTTTTAACATATAGCCAAGTGAGTTTCAGGATCCAGCCTAGAAATTTTGATTGATTTGGCACCAGGACAGATTCTGATTTTTTTTTTTTTTTTCTTCCCTCCATGTCACAGAATCTGTTTTTCATGATTTGTCAAGCAGCCTCTGATTAATTGGCCTGGTGGTACGTGGGGCAGAATCCAGTCTTTTTCTTTTACATTTCCCAGAATGTGTTTGACAATTCACTGTGCACACTCCAGCACCCTGGCACTGCTCGCTGGCAGAGCCCAGCGTGTTGCTCCTCAACCACGGCTAGTGACTTGTGCTCGGCTCGATTCTGCCATGGACATTTCTAACCGATATGTAACCCCCCTGCTTGTTAAGGTCTCTGCAAAATTTTTTCCTATGAACCGTTTTGATGTTGTCTTGTTTGCCTAACAGAGGATGTACCCTGGAAATGAAAAGGCAACCCAGCAGATTATCAGTATTTGACAGAAGGCTACCACATACTGCTGCACTTGCGGTCAACAGTGATGAAAGTAGTGATTTTGACAGAAAAGCTGGCGTTATTGAAATGATATTACCCTGTGACTGTGTGCATGACTTTACAGAACAGAAAATTTAGAGAGATGGAAAAGACCTATTTTATCTGTTTATTTCTTTTTCTCCCCCCGGCTCCCCGAGTGCGTTACAGTCGTTACACAGAAAAAATAGAAGATGGCAAACTTAGTGGCACCCTAGATTTCCCTCAAGCCTTACAAAACTGTAGCTTACAAAGTTTTCTTTATTTGTCAGCATCTCATATGCAATGAGAGCAGAACTATCCTTTTTTTCCACTCCCTGCCCACCCCCCCGCCCCGACTCTTTGGGGCTCTTCCCGGCTCTTTAAATTAGTCAGTGAAGTTGACGTGTCCAGTAAGGGTCAAAAGAAACTGCCAGATTCTTTAATTGCTCATCTTAATGAACAATGGCAAAAGTGTCTTAGAGCCTTTCAAAATGAAAGAACTTTTACAATGGAGGCTTTGTATGCATGTTGTTAACCAGGCATGGATATGTGTCCCAACCATGGCAGAATCCAGAAAATCTCTCCCTCAAGTACCCACGGTCTGTTATTAATTATGGATTATGTTCTGCATATGTCCAGGAAAATCAAATCTTTAAGGCCTGCACAGGCGACTTCTAACAAGATTGCTATTTTCCGTTATTTTTCTCTTCAGCTGAAAAGTGCCATCTACACATGGTGCCTCTGAGAATTTGTCCCATGTATGTTGAAAAAACAAAATAACACAAGACCTTCATCTTACATCAGTTTTGCTAAAATTAACCCAAAGGTGTATGGAGTGTCCTAATCCTGAGGTGACAAAAGCACAGAGTTTTACAGTGAAGCCTGCACCCAAACTTTTAGTTTCCATGAGCCTGCTGCTGTACTAAGCTCCAATCTGACATAGACATTCAAGGCACAACCATTATACAGATGTTTGTGGGTTCACTGGAGGATGTGACCAGCTGATGATCTACTGCTGGGATCATCCACCACTGTGTAGCATTTACTGTTTCACCTCAGACTCCTCAGCTGTTCTTCACCAAGCCAGGGTAAATAGTAGTGACCACTCTTGTTAAATTTCTCAGTTTTCCAGGTAGATTTCAAGTAGGATTGAACAACACCAACATCTTTGAGAGATATGAAGAGAAATCTTCAGGGCTGGTTGACCTCAACAGTGTGATAACAATTCTTCCTACTTTTCCTGATATTTTGTCACCCAGGCCAAAAACAGTCCAGAAATTAATATTTACACTCTCCCTACTTGAATGAACTCAGTTCTAATTTATGCCAGAATTTAGCAATTCAAATAAATTTTTGAGTCAGTGTACATAAAAAATGAGCTAGAAAAAAAAAATTGTCCCCAGGATTTGACTCGTGGTCTGCTGCTCAGGATCACGAAACCCTCAAGGTTCCAGGGAATCACTGCTATTAATAGAGGTTGTATCTGAAGACTATAATCAGATCTTCATTGACCTAGATCACTGTTGCAATGGCATATTGCAGTGAAAGCAAAAGGTTTGATATCAGTGTGCTTATTTTATTTATTTATTTATTTATTAAAGCTCAGGCTGTCTTAGAAATTTCCTGTGCTTTGTAGCATGGGTTATATTCATACCATCTCAGGAAAATTTGGCACAGAGTACTACAGAAAGTGGGTTGTAGACCATGGCTGGTGTTAGCCATTGTGGTGTAAAGAATTTTAAATAGGGCCAAGCGAATGGCATAACCCATAAATCCATCCTACAACCCAAAAAGGAACAGAAGGTTAGAGGAGTGAAATTCTGAAGCGTGAAAGGTGAGCAAACACTGTACGGCTGTATGTTCTTAAACCCATTTCCCTTTCCTGCCATGAAAGTGCTCTGAAGTGCATCCGCTTCACTTCCCCGGTCTTTGCTCACCACACAACAACCATTTCTCTGTTTTGCCCTTCAAAAACAAACATATTTCCTCATTAAGAAAGAGAGGGAGAAAGAAGGATTTTGCTACCAAAATTCATTTCGCTCCCTGAGTTTTATGTACGAGGGGTGGATCACCATAGGAGCTCCGTTGGAGCTTACCTTTCCCCCGTGACTCCAGGGGCAGCCGTCGGCAGCCGGGATCCTGGTCAAGGTGACTCGGTGACTGCCGAAACCCAAGCGAGCTGAATCGCAGTCTGAGGGTTACTAAGTAGATTATGAACAAGATGCTGCTTTTTAGGATTCAGCATTGCGTTGTCTCACTCAGCCGGGCTGAACCAGAGCTGAATGCAGTGTTCATTTTTCTGATATCCAGGGACATTTTTCATGTCCCTAGACATGAAATATGAAAAAAAAGGAGAAGGCTTCAAACTCCCTCTTCCCCAAAGAGCTAAAGCCTCAATCCTGTGCTGTGCAGAATCTCTTTTGAAATGTAATTTGCCGAATGAGATTTTGATAAATGATGATTCTACCATGCAAGGCAATAATAGTCCACATCATTGTTTTTAAATTCTTTAACAGTCTCCTTGCTCTAGTGCTGCAGCATGCAACATTTCAGGGAAATATACTGTGTCTTCATTACAGCAGGAGGGTTTGACAGTTATTTTGAGAATGGATATCAGACTATGAATTGTATAAGCAGGTACAAAATCGTTTAAAACTTGCAGGATCTGAGTGTAACTTTGCAAAGTTAAATTATTGTAATGTCAGAAGGATAAGAAATGTGTTCAGTGTTATGAAATAAAGAGATATCCATGTGCCATATTCAGTCCTTATCATTTAATAGCATATAACAATGTTTTGTTGTTAGACAAGCAATCAAATTTTTTAATGTAAATAACCTTGTCTTAAATCTATTACACTCTCATCATGCGTGACTGTAAAAAAACCACAGTGCAGCATCATTTTCAAATGGTTTTCAGTCTAGTGGGATAGGTGTCAGTTGTGGGTGTCTTTCAGAAGCTGGAGGTTTTAATCTTAGCAAAGAAGATCAATGCACAGCACAGGAAGGAAAAGGCATTGTAAGAGTCTTTGAGAAGTTTTAGGCTTCTCTTCCCCTTCCAGCCCTTTCACTCCCCTGTGATATTAAACATGAACTGTTGCCCTTGGGAGTGCTGTTTGTATGTTGCGGAGGAATTCTCCACATTGAGGCAAGAATTAAAGCAGAACTGAGAGTGGAGTTGTTTGACGGCCTCCTCCAAAACTCTGTGAAATCCATGTTGTTTTTCTCGGGAAGCCCTTGATCTGTCCTCAACATCCTCACTAAGTCGTCTTCAGATTCCTTCTGCTGTTGGCTTTAAGCTTTTGTTCTCTCTAGCCATTCTTCTTCATTTCTGTGGTCAAGGCAGTTGGGTTAAATACCCAAAGAAATCATGTGTCCTGAGACTATGTCTGTACCACAGAAATTGGCAGTTTTGCTCTATCCCAAAACAGAACAGTTCTCTGACAGAAGAAAGTATCGCCCTCTTACAGTGCTTAGCAAGAGGAGCTCAAGTCTAGTTTGATACGCCACTGTGATGTAGATGACTGTGTCAGCATTTATCAGCGCATGTGAGACCAGAATTCAATCCCTGGAGTCTCCTGGACACAGTGATTTGGTTTTATTGTGATAATACTGAGAAGCTCTCTAGAAATCAGCACCTCACACTGAGGAAACATACAGAGGCTCAGAGAGATGACAACCTAAATTGAGGAGGCAGAGGAAGGATGGGAGGGGAAATAGAGGCAGAAAAAGATGAAATAACCACCCTGCAAGTTAGGTCTGTAGAAGATGTGCCACCGTGTTCATGCAACACTGCCCAGCTGCAAGCTGATGCCGCCACTGCTAAATGCAAGGCTAGGACAGAAAGCACAAAATGCTAAACGATGTCGTGCATGTTGCTTGGACCGTAACATTGACCACGAACAGTGACAACCAGGGCTGGACTGCTGATCTTGACTTTACTGCTCCGCCTAACTATAGTCAAATCTGCTGTTGTGTTACAACAGTAGCTTAGGATCCAGCCTTAGGCAGGTCTGGATGAGCATCTGCACTCCCAAAACCGAGCGGCCATAACAAGTCATTCAGATGAACCCCAAGATCCCACAAGGTATCAATTTTTCTAACAAAGCATCATCTTTAGTTTTCTTACAGGAAACTCTGTTGAAGATAAGGTGCTTTCTGTGGAAGGCTTTCATGACAATCCCCAAAGGAGATTGACTGAATGGATCAATTTTCTTTAAAATTAAAATAACCCCTTTCCAAATGTCAATGATCGTTTGCTTGACTTTATGTTCCCTAATTATAATTTTACAGTTTCAAATCCTTTGAAGCTCCATTTTTTTCCCCTCTTTGGTGCTAAGGTGGGAAACATTTTGACAGACTGTTAGTTTTCTAAGAACAAGTGGCCTTTCTGGTTTTTTGATTTGTTTTGCTTCAAGTTTGGTTATAAAACGATTCATAACTATACTAACACCCACAGACAGTATCTCTAAAAATGATTTAAACAAAATGTATTGCATTTTGCACCTTTTTTCCATTGTTCTTAAGAACTGCATTTGTTCTCATTAAGTCTTAACAAAGATCAGATTGAGCTGGAACTTGGGTAAGAGAGGTGATAAGTTTGCAGATAATAATGCATCTCATCAGTCATGAATTGCACAAATTAATCTTCAGATAGGGGCATGTCATACGAGAATTTACATGCTAGCACTTTAATTGTCAGAAGCTAGTTTCTATTAGGCAGATGGACTGTGAATGAGTAACAGCATTTCCCATTAGTGGAGGGAAAGA
>NW_010515588.1:12990-69572 GCF_000687285.1 Phaethon lepturus
TAAGGTAAGTTCAAAAACATTAAGAAAACGCTTTAATAATATTGTTTAACTTAGCTTGTAATGAGGAGAAAGAGCAAGACCTTAAGCAAATTAAGTCTGCTTTGTTTAATAAATGCTTTCTCTCTGCTTAGAACAAAAGATGTGTACAGAAAAAGATAGTGAATAAAAGAAGTATTATAGAGGAAAAAGCATGCAGAAAAGGAAAAATCTACTTAAAGGAATACTTTGAAAAGGTTGAAAAGAAATTCTGTGAAAAACAGTGTCGATTTTTTTTTGATGAAATTTGAATAAAAAATTCATTTTTTTCCAATCAATGCCAGTAAAAAGTGGGTTTTTCCTTCCTGTAATAAAGTGGACCAGAAGGGCCTTTGCACTGTGCGTGGTTTGATTTGCATAGGGAAAAAGGGAAAGAACATGGTTGCCACGCAGGCCACAAATTGGTCACTGTTTTTATGCTGTACTTAGTTATTTAACGTTTCAGAGCATGAATTGATCACCGTGGGGGTTCAGAAAAGTCCGTGTCCACACCCTGGCATGCCCTGGCAAAATGCAATCCTGCCCTCACGAGATACTGACCTGTTGGGTGATGCTGGAAAGAGGAGGAATTGCGGCGGAGCTTCACGCTCAGTTGTATGCAGCTGTGGAAAAAACAGGACGGCCACTGGGGCTATTAAAGATTCACCACGGGCTCAAATTTCTAAAAATAAAAGTATTTGGGCCACATCCTCACTTGGGATAAATTGGCTTCCAAGAGTAGGTAGCACCAGTTTACACCAAGTCAGAGATTATATTATATATAAATAAGCTTTCTTTGTGATTAGGAGGGCTTGTTCAACTGCTAGACAAAGATCTGCAGGTCATTATGTTGATGGTACTTTCTACTATTGTGCTTCTCAGTTATCATCTGAAAGCATTTTTAAAGTATTTATTACACTTTAACAAAAAATTATGAGGCAGCATCCCGGAGGCAGCTCAGAATTATTACAACCCGTTGTTTTGCAGGTGAATAAAGGAAGAAAAATACGTTTTGCCTAAGGTTACTGTGAACTAGAAAAAAATGAGGATTAAAATCAAGGTGATATGACTACTAATCTTTGGCTTTAATAACTAAACTGCAGCAGGTTCCACCTGTGCTCAAGGTTCTCGGTTGTCATTTGGACAAGTAATTCCATAACTGCTAAAGCAATCAGTCCTCATTCTTGTTGCATTTAGGGGGATTTCTTACCGTGGATCTAAATGTGACAGAAAAGCCTAATGAACCTTGCCAGTGCTAGGGTGTATTCTAGATGCCGTTTCCTGACCAGGACTGAAAACTCTGGCCTCGACCTGTCAAAGTGATAGAACAAATACATAAACACAGAAATCTTATTTAAAGAGGTGACAAATTGTTTATACACACTTACTGTTGTATGTGTTTGTGTTTGCAGCAACAGGGGTTTAGGACTTAGGAAACATTTGTCCCTATGCAGTACTGTCCGGACACTCAGGGACAGCTCTGCTGTCATGTTTTGTTTAAAAAAAATTTATATACTTACACAGAATATTGCAGCATTTCATCTTAACACGTGAAAGCACTGGCTTTTGGGATGCTATCCCGTGGTTTTATCTGTGATTCCAATGATCAGCTTGTTTTTCCTCACTGTCTCCATTTCTGCTTTAATTTCCCCTACTAAAAGCCCATGGCTAATCTGTAATTTGTTTGCTTGTTTTTAATGTATTTTCTACTGTTCCTTTTCCTACAGTTGTTTGGTTTTGTTTTCTTTTTTTAAAATTTTTGGTGTTTTGTTGTATTTTTTTTAAGTGGAACATTCATAACATTATTCCTAATGCCTAATAACATTTAATGTCCTAATTACAAATGGTCCTATATAGCTTGGACCGATGCAATATTTTACCTGAGAAATATTTTCACATTAATCCACAGAAAACATCTTCATTAAAAATGTATGGAATATGAACTAATTTCTGAAAGTTTTCATGAGTGATAAGTCACGAGGAACAACAAAATGTTTTTTCTTAAGTGCAATGAAACTGTAAAGCTTTTTGTACGTTTTCCTTTTCCCATTGGAAATGCTAAGTTTGAACAATTTTTTGAGAAAGGAGAAAATTGCAAAATTGAATAACCTTTATATGTAAGGATTGGATTACATTTTCATTCACTATTTGAAAATATATAATTGTAATAGAGGCTTTAAGGAGAAGTATATACATGAACTGTTACTTTCTCTTTTGGTTCCTCTGCCTGTTATCTTGTAAAACTTCAGTCTTTATGAATTGCATATGTATGTATGAAGAAAGGAAGGGAAAGGAAAATTCTGACCTTCATGATTTATGACTAGTTCTAAAGCATCACTCTTCACAAAAAAAAAAAAAAAAAAAAAAAGCACAGAATACTCTTTTTTTCTTTTATTTCTGTTTTCCTCTATATCCTTGCAATTCTTCTGGGCCCCCACTATGTAACACTACTTTGTTTTAGGGAATATTTGAAAGCTGATGGGAGCATCTTCCGGCCATCCCCTCTATGGGTACCTACTTCCAATTTATTTTCCCAGTATAGACTATGAAGATAAATGAGCTCTTCCACAGCACAGTCAATCCTGGTTTTAAAAGGGAACTTCTAAATGAAGTCAGATCAACCAAGTCCAAAAGGCACCCATTTCCCTTTGCTGGTTTTAAAGGGCACCCAGGGTGACTTAGCCCAAAGTACATGTACACAAAGTCACCCCCCCACAACAGCATCTTCCTGTCTAGGGTAGAGATAACGATTATCAAACGGAAAGCCACTTCCATGCACCATCACACTTCGTGTGGATGGGAGTTTCTTACGTGTAGGAACACCGTAAGGTGTGGCAAGACTTTTCTTTACGTCATGAGAGGTTATTAGGGTGGTGGCTGATTTCAGCTCTGGTTTTTCCAGTGACTTCAGTGAGATTTAGATCAAATGCCAAACTTCTTGTCCAAGTTTTTTTGCTGAACATAGAAAATCAGTCTCTTACGCTCACAAAATGTGTAAGTGGCAGAATAAGCACAGCTGGAAGAGATACTATATCCTAATTAGTAGGATGGATTTGACTCAAAAAATGAGGTTATCAACCTGTGAGCAAACTTTCTCAACATCATAAGATGGAGAGTTTAATCAAACTTTCTACTGTACATGTTTGAGATAATTATGTTTTAGGTCTTGCTTTGCATTTTTGGTGGAAGGAACAGCAGAAGCATGGACTGCTGAGCAGCAGAGAGCACAACCTTCATTCAGTGGTAAATAAGCTGCACTTGAGAACTTACAAGGAACGCAGAGGAGCCATTTCAGGATCAGCTATGGTTTATGTTGGTAGATATTTGGTAACTAACCAGAAAAATTTTGTTAACAGTCATCCAAAAACCTGTTGTAGCCAACTTAGAAGTAGAATACATTCTGCAAAACAGAATGGTTACAATTCCATCCTTTGTGTATTTGATTCACACCCACCAATGTTATAAACTGTAGGCTGATAGATGGAGCTAAAATATCGGTAAAAGAACAGAGCTTTTAACCATGCATAACACAGAAACAAATTGTTAAACTTACTCAATTCTAAAGGCCTTTTCCATAATTTCTGCTAATGCAAAAGACTCCTGAGGCAACAAGACAGCTTACCTGCCAGTTTTGACATTTCTATAACCAAATCAATATTTCAGAAGCCTTGCACTATAAATCTGATGTTGATTTGAATTTCCTGAAAGGAATAAATGATTCAATTAGAAAACAAACAAAAAAGTGAGAATAATTACACTGTTTATTCTTGCATGATGATAAGGTGAGCTTGACAAGACAGAATGCTCTTCCTAAACCTGGAGTCTGTCTACACTTGCAATTGATCTCAGGAGTTAAAGGTTCTGTTTGCATTTTTAACGCGCCAAGTTAAAATGTATTGCCTTGATAGAGATGTTAAGAAGCAGTTTGCTTACAATATCTCATACCATTCATTTTATATTCCTCTCACTTATTGCAGAATTTCAAATACATTTGGGGATATATTATCTGTGTAGAAGTAAGTCTTATGTTGCAATGATTTACAGTAGTGCAGCTCTTAAAATCCTTTCTCAACAAGTCTTTTCTGCACATTATCCTTCACAGATTGTAATTCTTGCATTGTTGATTAATTACAGATATATTTTTATTTAATGAAAAAACATCACAAAAAGTGAGAAGGCCAGCTTTCCAGCTCCCTTTTTTGCATCTGTAGGTGCAATTAAAATCAAAGGCTGTTCTGTTAAGCACCACAGTTTGCAGTCCTTTGATTTTGGGATTTCCTAAGGCTTGATTATGGATAGTTTGCAAGAACCAAAGGAAAAGTTTGTGCAGCATTTTCTGTGGACATTGGTGAGTCCAATCCAAAGCCAGCAATGCTTCAATAAGTATAGGTAGACACTCTCTGTGATAAGATTAAGACCCAGCTCTCAGAAAGCACTAGGCATTGCAGGACTCCTCTCTATCTCAGTAGTTTCTTACAGATACATTTGTTATGTAGCTTATCTGTTGGGTTGTTTCAAAAGGGAAAAAAACCCCAAAACCCAACACCCCCCCCCCTCCCCCTGCCAAAGCAACCTCATCTTAGACCCACTAACTCTGTCACTCTGTTTTACAAATTGCATGTGTGTAACACTTGGTTTAATCCCCTCAAAATCCAGGTCTAGGGAGCTCCACTGTGCTTTCTATTTCATCCATTACACCAGAATTTACCATAATCTTCTCTTGACTCTTCCAATGTCACAGGTACCAAGACCTCAAAAGCAAGACCCTAGGCAAAGCAATAGCCATTTCAGAGATCTAATGAAACGTCTTGTGCTTGTGCATAGTTGCAGACTGAACGAGCAAACCCAGCAGCTGGTGGCTGATAATTTGATTCAGGGCACTTTGTTTTATCCTGTAGCTGGGAGCTGTACTGTGCCATTAGAGTTTAAGCTGAAGTCGCA
Source organism: Phaethon lepturus (assembly GCF_000687285.1). NCBI lineage: Eukaryota > Metazoa > Chordata > Aves > Phaethontiformes > Phaethontidae > Phaethon > Phaethon lepturus. The sequence goes on from NW_010515588.1 coordinate 17,947, forward strand.
TGGAATTTAAGAAGTAGTTCAGCCCTCATTCACCTTAGCAAAGAGTTTGGCTTACAGTAGGGTTCTCAAAGGTGTTAGCGGATTTGATTGTGGGCTTAGCAAATACCACTGTACATGTTAGCTGAAGAGCAAGGCACCACTGAACTATTGAAAAATCAGCTCAGAAGAGCCATCAGATCTGTACTGCTGGGGGTACAGAATATCCTTGCTGTGACTCACAGTGGTTTCCTATGGTATTCTCCAGGAACCAGATAAACCCCACCGAACGATTCTCATCTGAGTTAGACATTTACTGTAAACCAGGCTTAAGAGAGGGAGAGGGACAGAACTACCCCAAAGTGTCAAGTCATGTTGTTTGCTTCAGGTATCTACTTCAGGACTAGGTGGTACTTACACCTTCTCTCCATACATGACAATTCATCCTAGATGAGGGTTTCCAAATAGATGCCTAACTATTAGGCAACTAGGGTTAAGTCAGATGAATCCTCACTTTTGGAGATGATAAAAAAAAGCTCAAAAATTAGTTTGTGTGTAAAAAAAAATATTAAAAATCTGGCTTTGTCAAAAAACAAATCTGAGGCAAACACACTGATTGATTGATTGTCTGTTTGCTGTCCATTGCTCTGCCACAGTTGGTTTTTTTTTTAAAACTTATTGATTGATTTAAAAAAAATTCCTCAAAAGAGTAGGAGTTCAGAAGATATTGAATCCTGAGGAATTCTTTAAAAATAGGCAGCTGAGTAATGAGAAAACCCTAATTAGTCTGGACTGAGGGAAAGGCCTCGGTATGACTTGGTGCCAGGGAGGTCATAGACGACATAGGTGTTATTGAATGTCCAGCCTGTGGGAAACCTACACTGAAAGTCTTCAGAAACATACTTCAGTAGTTTCACAGGTCACAGGACTTCTTTAATAACTCTGGCTTTTATGTGTGCAACAGAAAACAGAAACCTGAACCCATAATATGAGTGTGTCAGTTTTAATTCGGTAATAATAGCAGCACTAGCATCAGTTTAAAAACAAGCAAACAAAAAAGAACAGTCGAAAGATATTTTAAAAAACCATAATCTGTTGTTTTGCCCAGAACCATGGGTACATGTTTCCACTGCCTTCTCTTTGTACTCATTTGCACCAAGCGAGGTGGGAGTAGAGCGAGCCTGTGCGGGGATGGAGGACAGTAACGATTTCCACCCACTGTGCGGAGCAGAGGGCAGCGGTGAATCAACCCGTAACGCCATTCCTGAGCGCTGAGGTTGCTCTAAATGCTTTCAACACCAGGCTTTGTTTTGCCGCATCTCATAAAAAAGGCCCTGCATTTATTGTTCTCAGAGTTTTACTGTTTTTTCCCTACTGCATTGCTATGAAAATGGTTTCATTCTTATTCTAATATTGTGGGCTTCGAGAATAGGTCTCCTTGCCTAGCATTCCTCTGAAATGGGAAAGAGATGCCCTCTGCAGCAAGCTTAACACTGCTATCATCTGCATAATAAAGATAGGCTGTATGTATAGAATATGCATACACACATATAAATTTATACTGATATTCTGTGTGGGCACAAAGATAAACAGAATAAGAATCACAGCAGCAGAATAGAGCAAGAGACCTGTAACTCAGTGACTGACATCAAGAACAGATCTCATCTGTCAAATGACTGAATTGAGAGGCTTTTATGAATATCTCTTCTAGGACAAAGTACTTTATATGTGGAAAATAAATGTACGCAACCTGATAGTGTGTGATTTCCCTAACAATTCCATAGAAAAAGTTATTTCTCCTTCTTCCTTTTTTTTTCCTTTTTTTTTTTCCCTTGGCAGTTTTCTTTCACCTCCTCTCCCAGAACAAAACAAAAGAACTGGATTCTTGAAAATACATGTGCTAAATTTTGAATCTCAATATGGGTAAAATTATCTACCTAGTCACAAGTTCAGATGCTCTCAGGACTGCTGTAAACATCTCACAATAATTAAAAATAGTACAGTTACATCAGAGACACTTTTCTTCCAGATCTGTGGGGATTTTTTTAATGTGATTGCTATTGATTTTTCTTGAGAAATGTAAAGTAAGGCAAAGAGGTGTAAGGTAAAAGGTAAGGCAAAGCTTAAAATTTATCAGGATTATATCATCAATGTTATTTCTACAAACACTGGTTGTCAACAATCTGCTAAATATAATGTCTACAATTACAGAACCAAATATCAAATATCAACTTAGTAAACAAGGCAAAAATCAAGCTTCTACTGGAAATTGCCTGATGGCACATCTTGCAATTGGAAGTTTTGTCACTGGCATCGGGCCCTCACTTTATTCATGTGATTGTGACCCAGTTGAACTCAGTGGAACCACAAACATGCTCAGGTTTCATGCAGGCTTAAGAAGTTTGCTGAATCAGCACCTGAGCAGCAAGAAGAAAATGCCCTTAACTTTGGAATCACATTAATGATTGAATAAAAGGACAAATATTTTCAGCTAAAGACTTTCCTCTAGGAGGAGATATAATATTCTGCACCCTGCAATGCATCTGCTCACACTAAAGCTCTTTTCCTCATTTGATGACTTTTCTAACTTTGTAACAACATGTGAATTTGTAGCTCATTTTCTATACCCTTTCTCAAACCCACTGTGGGTTTCTGACCTATCTTTTAGTCAAGTTAGGCTCCAGCAACCTGTAACATGTAGATTCTTGTCTGAAACAAGTATTTCTGAATGGATGTGACTTAGTGCGAGACTCATTTGACTGGAATGGACAGCGGTGCTTTTCCAAAGCTGAGGTTCAGGCATCACCTTGTCCCCCATGAAGGCATTTTTGAGTCCCTAACACCACAAACACATCACAGAAAGAACTAAAAAGCAGTAATTTTTTTTCCACAGAGTCAAGTAGAAGAAACTTTTTTTTTTTTAAACAGAAGAAAAAGGAGTAAAAAAGCAAAAGTTAAATAAAAGGCTTGGATTTGCTTATGTTCTTTGAAGCTTTTCTTTGTAGGCAAGGAATCAGTGTGCAGAGAGGGGAGAGGGGAAAAGGAACCAAAAATAATTTAAGAAAACATTGAGTTCTGTCTTTGAATTATATAAAAGCAGCTGCGTTTGATTTAATTTTTCTTTAACATAATGTGCTGTATAATCACTGGCTTCATCATCCCCTGGGCCCAAGCTTCCTCTTAGCACAAGCTTTGGGAGCAGTGCCACAGAGTTCAGTGGAAGCAGAATTTGACCCATGGTTGGCTTTAAAAATAGAATGTTACCTCTGTCTCTGTTCTCCCCTCTTAGAAACTCTTTCTTTTGAGATGCTAAGTGGTCCTAAAAATCAGCGTTCTCCCCCATAAGCTATGAAAAGGAATCAATAATTTAGTAAAAAGGTAAAAGTCCACACTCCTAAGGCTCATCAGCTGGAAGGATAAATAAATGGAGGCAGGAGAAATACTTCAATCTGCCAAGGGGACTGACTACAAGACTTGTTTCAACCCCCACTTCTTAACATAGAGCACAGTCAGGGGAGGGAGGAGGGAGGGAGGAAGAGGATGAGGGACTACACGGAGGGAGATGAACTTGTTTCTCAGCACATTTAAAGCCTGGCTCTCTTCCAAGGTAAAGTGGTTTACTTTCATGGGGGTAAAAGAAGGTTTTACCAGGGGAAGATTTGTCCCTACTAAAAAAGCATTAGTGAGAATTTGAAATTAAAACAGAGTGTTTAAAAATGCCAACATTTCTTCAGTTATCAAACAGGGATAAATAATACGTTAGGATTTTTTTTTCACGTCTCCCAAAACAAAACCAGAGAGGACCATGGCATTTCAGAGCTTATTTTAGCTGTTAACCATGGACAAATAATTATTGAGTCTTCTTCCATATGGAACAAACAAGAAAAATTATAACACCTTCACTGAAAGTAAAATCAGAACAAAACGTAGTCGTTTTAGCCTTTAAGCTTAAAAATGCAAATACAATGAGCAAAAGCAAATAAATAATAATTTGTCTCTCCTGCCACCTGAAGAACTCAAAATGTACTCTAAACATTGTTTAATTAAACCTCATTGGACCCCGGTTCAGTGAAAGGAGAATTATTTCTTAACTGCTTGTTCTAGAGGAGAGAGCCTTTGGCCTTCAATTACTATAAATTACACAGAGGGCAAGCGTGGACAAGCGGAATTCAATAGCCTTTAGTCAGCCTCATCTTCGCAACTCTGGAAAGCAAGGTTCTTTCTACAGTAGGACTTGACTCTACAAGCCCTGAAGTCATGGTTAAAGATCCCATCGACTTCCCGGACACAGAGCCAGCCCCCCGGTGCCCATGGGGTTAGGGGTTAGCACTTAACTTTGCATTAGAGCTGTTTTGCTGCACCGATACCTTTTCTCTTTTTTTTTTTCTTTCCAAAAAGTGGATTTCCGCCCCCCCCTCCCCATAGTTCTTGACGCGGTTTCAATGTGCTCATCTTCCTGAGATCAGTTTTACCTGATAAAAGTGCAAAGCCATTATGGCCTTATTTGTCAATTTGGTGTGTGGGGGAGAAATGTGCGATTGAATGTTGAGGTTCTGCAGCTCCTCCAGCGCACGGTGATTCATTAGGACATTATGTGGTAGGTAGTTGCAGTCTGGCATGCTCTAGGCATCGTGTATACTGCCATTTGAAAGAGAGCAACATAATAAATCCTTTTGCTAATAACTCTAAATGATGACTTATGCCCTGGAAATTTCTTTTCCTCCTGGTGCAAGCAACTATAATCTCCATGGTGCTGCAGAACAGAGTAGACAACCTAATACCTTTACTGGAGATGAAGCAATATGTGCCTCATTAGCAGGCCACAGATCAACCTATTAGCAACATGGTGGGAAGCAAGCTAGGATTTGGTGGGATTTATAAAAGGTCACCTGGAGGCAGCATGCAAAAAAGCTTTTTGGTTCTGCAAATGCCTCTAATCAACTGATTTCCCACCCAGTGGGCACAGGGAAGACGTTTTAGCCCGTTGAGCAGAATAGTTTGGCAATGGTGATTACATGGGATTAAAGCTTTACGTATCTCATGAAAGCTGCAGCAGTTCCTCCTGGTAAATTAACCTCAGTGTTTTGTGACAGGGAGGAGAAAGCCCATCAGCTCACCTTTGTTTGCTCTGCTTTTTATCTATCAGCAGCGTTCATAGTAGGAGGGAGAGGAGAAGAAGAAAACACTGCAATATCTGTCACAAGCAAACACTGTGTAGTGCCCCTGTAGTAGCCCAAAGGGTCAAATCCTTAGTCCAGATATGTTATAACCAGGGGACTGTTCAGCAGCTTGGTGAAGTATGGGACCTTCCACTTGACCGTTGTAGCTGCTCCAGCCAACTGCATCCTTAAATGAGTCTTGACGTTCATAAAATTTTATATAGTGTTTCTTTTAAAAATAAATCTGTATCAATGGTTGTAAATAGAGGTCAGCACTTTTATTCTGCCACATGGAAAGTGAAACTGAGGCAGGAAGCCAGTTCACCTAAGCCCATCTTGCGAGGCTTGCAGGTGCTATGCAAATGCTACTGTTCCCGAAGCCGCAGGACTTTGGTCACACAAGGAGAGAATATTTCTAATATCCATTCAATGCCTTGCAAGGAGGCCCACTCACTGCCAACTCCCAGTTAGCTGAGTTCTCCAAGAGAGAAGATGGCCTTTTGTCCTATGTGTGCATACTTGCCACCCCTGGGAGCCCCCAGCTCTCCCTGGACACCCCAAGAGGTTTGTGCGTGCTCTCCCAGTCCATTGTGCATCCTCTGCAGAGCAACATGGTGCTGGTGCTTCTCCTACAGGACAGAAGTAAGGTGCAGGATTCCCTGCCTAAATTCAGGTCAGAATCATCCTTACTGGTATAACAAAGTCTAATAATCAAATGTTTTTAAAACGCACGGATTAGCTCCTGGCTATGATCTTTGTCTGGTCTTTGATTCATTCCTCTCAGCTCATAAAATAACTTTACATGCAGATGTAGTAGACAAAGAGGCAATGAAAGGAAATCTGAAGCGTGGCTGCTGCTCATCCAATTTTGTGTTAAAACCCACACTTGAGAAATTCCTTTTTAATTGGTCCCTCCAAGGCCTGGAATATTTATATGTGTGCACAAGGTGTCAAGACCTGAACACGCCAAGCTAAATGGTCCACATTATGTTAAAAAGATGCCAACAGAAAAGTTTAGACAAAGTTATTTCACTGATGTCTATATCAAGATGTTTTGCCGTTTCAAAGGACATGCAAAGCATGAGAGGAAGGAAGAGTGGTTCTCTGATAGCTTTACTAGCGAGAGTGGCGTGACAGTGAGAGGCAGCAGGCTCGCATAGAAAAATTATGTTCCCTTCCTATCTAAGCCTGTTACTGAGCCTGGTTCATTTAAATCTTTCTAGGTTTCTGTTTACTCACCTGTAAAATAGAAATAATGGTTTTTTTTAAATCCCTTGGAACTCTTTTTATTTTTTTTTTTACTTGAAAATGAAAAAAACCCTTTCAATCTAACAGCATCTTTCTTCTGCATAACTCCGGGAAACAGGAGACAGATTGTCTGTATGGTCTAAATTCAGACACTTTAATTAAAGTTAGGTGCTTAGAGAAGAAGCAGGCTATGGCAGGACGGATTAAGAGCACCTAACTTAAGAGGATGCCATCATCCAGAGAGCTGGCATTGGCCTGCAAGGGATTTCCAGGGGGACAAACAGGACTGTACGCAGAGAAAAAGCAACATTCTCTGAGTTTGCGACAGCAAGTATCGGAATCAGTTATTTGTAAACTCTGTATTTGTGAGGGCTCTTCCCTTCCCACTCCTCGATCTCAGGCTGAGCAATACCAGGGCTGTTATGAGTCACCGTGCTGTCCTCCAAGAGAAGGGATGGTGCAACGCTTTCTTTTACCAGCCTACGCGGAGGTTTGCTGCTCGTGGCAAAACGCCTGCAGTCGTTACCTCCCTCCGTGGACCCTGCGGCGTTGAACTGAGCGTACAGGGTCACTCCTGCCACAACCCCGTATCTTCTTCCCCTTCCAGGACAATGTCCTGACGAGGAGAGGTTATGAAGGAAGCCAACGTAAATGGAAGTGGATTTGACTGCATGTGTGCTGTTAAATATGTTCACCTGAGGGTAGTACCCGCAGCCTTCGTTAAATGGTGTAAAGTGCGTGGTTTCACAGAGCTTGGAGCTGTCTGTGTGTTGAGCAGACAGGCTGCACCCACAGCTCACGGGCACCGTAGCACGGTGCCATGCCACATTCCCATCTGCAAAGACATGGCTCCTAAGGGGTGCCCTGCAGTTATAAAACATCATTATTGATTTTGGTTGTTTGTTTGTTTTTTTTTTCCTGTTGCTGATTTGTTTTTTAAAGTTTCTGAAATAATGCAAGGGCTGCGCTGAAGTCCACCAAAACAGTATTTCTGTTGTACAACTTGAAAATATGTGTTCCCCAGCTGGCCAGCACTGAGGCCGAGTGAGGTGTGTGAGGGTAGAAGCTCACTGGAACAGTGTTGGAAGATTACGTGAGGCAAAGTGACCCAAATTTGGAGTTGTTTCATCCTTACAGTGTTTTATTGTCCCTGGAACTGCAGTTGGGTTTAATTCTGCAGAGGACTTGACTCACTTCCAAAGAGGAGCCAAGAGCAAAGTGACTTATGTGAAACATGCACGCTGAGGACACCAGGACCAGGAGGGAAATGAGGACCTATGTTTCACAATGGTGGAAATGTACCCAGTGGATCCTGGCTCCCAGGTCCCACCACTGCCCAACTCTGTTGAAGCCCCAGGGCCAAGATTTGGTTTCTGGGAGAGCAACTGTTGGCAGAGAAAGAACAAGGTGGAGAGAAAAATGAACAAACTAAAATTGTCCCAAATGTCTTGCTGTATCTCTGTTCTTTGGTTACCTACAGTCAGACAAAAATGGGTGATAAAATTTAATCAAGGTGTAAGAATAAGGCATGGGGAAGGGGTGTCTGCACCACACCTGCCCAGCTCTTCTCTAGTAAGATGAAGATAACCCGTTTCAGAATGTATTAATATTGCAATACAGGCTTCTGCTTTGGGAGCGTTCAGACGACGACTTGGTAAAGGTCTTTGCAAAGTAATTTCCCTTTCAGAAGGGGCAATTAAAACTGCGGTACTCTTATCTCCTCACAACATATATTGTTTTAGAACCACAGGATGAAAAATATTCCTGAATGGAATTTATGAGGGATTTGTAGAAATCAATATAATGTATCTTTTTTGTTAAATGCCTTAGAACCTATTTTCATGAAATATAAATACATTTATAATATCCCTAATGCTGATAAAATATAATCTTGATGATCTATTCAAACACCTAAGAGACTTCAGTTGCTGTTCTGACATGCTCTGAATTTCAGTTTAAAAATGTGTGCTGGTTTAACTGTCATCAATAGCCTAATGCAATCTCAAAGAAACAGACATAAGGTATTCAAATATGTTTCCAATATAAGTTGGAGATTGTCAGACAAAGAAAAAAATACCTTCACAGTTAAAGACGTAAACGTCAAGAAATAAGAAGAGGAAGAAAAAGTGTGAGAAATTCTGATTTTTTTATTACTTTTTTATGGTTTGGGTCAATTAATCATAAATCATCATAATTTTAATAAAAATAGTCTACAAAGCACAGTTAAAAAGCATGACTTAGTTTATCAGGATCTAAGAGGGTCTTTCTTTGCTGTTGAAATTTTAATTATTCACTCTTTCAATATTCATAAGTCACCTTGTTCTTTAAATCTTGAGGTGAGCCACACAATCACAAGGTTTAAAAATAAGAAAGGTAGTAAATTTAGGGTGCTTTCCTGTATGCAAGCATTTCCTTCTATTTTCTTTTATTTAAATATTTGCAATAAAGATTTCTCTCTCTGCAGTCCTAAGATCTAAAGCCTTACTGTCATAAAAACTGAAATTTTTATGGAACCGTATGACTTCAGTAAGTGAAAACTTATGAGCCTTGCCAGGTATTCCAAATGTCAAAAGGGAATTATGAGCTACAGTGTCTGACTGTTACTAGAAAATGGAGTTTTTAATTCTCTAATGGATCAGTGTTAATAACAGTTATGATATTAGTATCTTAATAGTCCACTCACCAGTGAAATCTCAATTAGTGATTAAAACATTTCAGAACAAATTATAAACATTAATAAAACCATTTAGATTTTTGTTTTAAAGCTCAAATAACAAGTTTCGAGTTGTCCTACCTAACAAACTAATTTTGCAAAAAAAAATCCCGATACTTCACCTTGCTATTCCTTCTCCTATATGACAGCATTTTATCTACAGTCAGAGTAAATAAAATACCGAGGTGCAGGATGAGATCTGTAAGTAGCCTGGCAATTCTTAAATAGTAACTGTAAACCCCTTCTTTGTAGCAAATATTTTTTGCAACTCTCATCCTCATTTTGTAGAAAAGCAAAAGTTACAATATCAGACTAAATACCTATTCGTGCTGACAGCAATAGCCCTGTGCAAATGGAGAAATCTCGACTTTGAAGGATAAGATTGAAAAGGTTTTGTAAGATATGGCTACTTTTCTATTGCAAAAATATTTTAAAGCCTTGCAATCCTTTTTTTTGCCTTCTGTTAGCTCCACAAAGGTCATGCTCAGCAGCTTGAGAGACACCGACAGAGAAGCTGTGGCAATTTGTCTTGAACAAAAGATGTGGTTCTGATAGTGGGATCACATAGCTTGGTAGTTTTGTCACAATTTGGCTGCTTGTAGGAGTTCCTGTTCACCAAAAGGGACCTTTAAATTTTTGGCTATTCTGCATATTTCCTTCCCTGCTAAGCATATTACAATTGGCGGTTGGGTTGTTTGTTTTTTTTGCTTAGGCTCACTTTTTTTGTTTTTGTTTAACTTGTGACTAGACTTTTCCATGAGAACCAGAAAGTTTCTAGGTTAAGATTAAGATGTTAATTTTCATCATGGTAGTTCTCTTATGGTCTGCTTGTTTACCCCAGATATTGCCTCTCTTTGTTGACACAACTCTGGGCTAACTGGAGCTCTGTTAGCATTAGTAAGAATCACAGAATCATAGATTCATAGAATCCTTGGGTTGGAAGGGACCTTTAAAGGCCATCTGGTCCAACCCCCTGCCATGAGCAGGGACATCTGCAGCTAGAGCAGGATGCTCAGAGCCCCGTCCAACCTGACCTGGGATGGTGCCAGGGATGGAGCATCTACCACCTCTCTGGGCAACCTGGGCCGGGGTTTCACCACCCTCATCAGGAAACATTTCTTCTTTAGATCTAGTCTGAATTTGCCCTCTTCTACTTTAAAACCGTCATCCCTTGTCCTATGGCAACAGGCCCTGCTAAAAAGCCTGTCCCCATCTTTCTCATAAGCCCCTTTCAGCCCGGGCAGCTGCAGGAAGGTCGCCCCGGAGCCTTCTCTGCTCCAGGCTGACCCCCCCCAGCTCCCCCAGCCTGTCCTCCCAGCAGAGCTGTTCCAGCCCTCGGAGCGTTGCTGGGGCCTCCTCTGGCCCCGCTCCAGCAGGTCCATGTCTCTGCTGTGCCGAGGGCTCCAGAGCTGGACGCAGCACTGCAGGGGGGTCTCCCCAGAGCGGGGCAGAGGGGCAGAATCCCCTCCCTCACCCTGCTGGCCACACGGCTTTGGGGGCAGCCCAGGACACGGTTGGCTTCTGGGCTGTGAGCGCACATCGCCGGCTCATGTCCAGCTTTTCATCCCCCAGTACCCCCACGTCCTTCTCCATGGGGCTGCTCTCCATCCCTTCATCCTCCAGCCTGTGCTGATACAGGGACTTGCCCCGACCCAGGTGCAAGACCCTGCACTTGGCCTTGTTGAACCTCATGAGGTTCACACCGGCCCATTCCTCGAGCTTGTCCAGGTCCCTCTGGATGGCATCCCGTCCATCAGGCATGTCAACCTCACCACTCAGCTTGGTGTCATCTGCAAACTTGCTGAGGGTGCACTCAATCCCACTGTCTGTGTCACTGATGAAGATATGAAAGAGTACTGGTTGTAATACGGACCCCTGAGGGACACCACTCATCACCGATACCCATCTGGACATTGAGCCATTGACCACTCTCCTCTGGATGCGACCATCCAAACAGTTCCTCATCCACCCAACAGTCTGCCCATCAATCAGTTGATATGTTCACTATGTGCACTTCGAATTCACTTTTCCCCTTCTCTGAAATATTCCCCATGAGATAACATCCAAGTGATACTGAGCATCTCTTTCTCCCAGAGTCTGGGAGGCTATTAGGGTATTAAAAAATGGCAAACTTTCTTTAATGAACTGTGAGATCCTGAAGGGCCTTTGACCTCTAGTAAATTCTGAAGCCCCCAAAAGGAATCAAGAGAACTAAGTTTCTTAAGGAAGTTTCTTGCCTGCAGCGTAGGAGGCCTCTCCATTTGGAAATTTCCAGAAGTTTGAAAATCAGAGGATCATGAAAACCATAGGGAATCTGTTTACTAGCAAAGCAGAAGCCATACACCTCCCCTGGCAACGTGTGAATGAGACAAAGCAACAGGGTGAGAAATACTCCCCATTTTGAGCTACGGAGTTCAACAGAAGTCCAGGCACATAATTTGTATACTTGATCTGTCTCCAACCCAAAAATGTGTGATTGTTTTCTTGTCCGGGTGGTGCCTAGCTTCAGTTTCTAGGCATTAAATCTTGTGATCTTTTTCTCTGCTCTATTGAGTAGACCTCTTGTGTATTACTCCTCCGTGCTCTTAAGAGAGGAAACATGCTGATGTTCTTAGACTGTTGTTTAGGTTTGTAGCAGAGATGCTTTGTGAAGATAGATGGCCACTCTTTAATGTTTCTGTCCACCAAATAATACGCAGATTTATGGAAAGCACCTGGCATACAAATCCTCAACCTCAGATGACGGGCCACAAAAACTAATGCAATTCAAGTAATAAATATTAACAGCTAAATGTTTGCTCTACCTACATTTGCATGAGGGGACCTTTCCTCCTACAAATTTCTTTACCTACACCAACACTGGTAAGTCCCTGCAGAGTGTAACCAAAGATGATATTTTTTAAATGAGCAGCAATAAAAATTTCCTATAGTAAGTTTAAATCCTGATAATGATAATGATAATGATGCACTTTTATTGCATTGTACTGAACTTTTACCAATCAGTCCAATTATGGGCTAATTCATTCTCATCACTTTGGAAAGCTGTTTTTTTCAAAGCCCTATCTGATTTCTTCCGTGTGAAATGCTTACAAAAGGAAGTTAATAAAAGAGTGGTTCATCTGCATATATAAAGAAAGATCATAATATAAAAAATTGCCACATTAGAGAAGTCTAGACCTTGACTATCTGTCATATACTTTTATAGAGTCTTATCACTGTGCTATCTGATTAAGTAGTGAAATGGTTAAGATAAATGAGACTTAATTAGCGGAACTGATACCTGTCTATTGCAAATCTTAAATTTGCATCTGGAAGCTCTGATTTTCAGAAGTGGGAAGTGCTCGCTTGCAGTCCTTCTTCCCTTTGAAAGCAATGGGAGTTTTCCCTGCAGTGAAAACAAATGTTCAAGGTTTCATCCAAAGCAAACTGCTACTTTTGCTGTCTACTCATCCCTTTGACTCATGAGCTAAAACATGGGGAGACAAGCAAATACTGGAGCTCTGAGATGGAAGGAGAACAGGAAGAGCCTAGACTTGACTTTTAATACACCAGCTTGCAGAGCTCAGCAACATGCAGAGGTAAATAAGTCGTGTCAGGGAGAGGGTTGGTACAGATTATTTTCTCTCTGCAACAAAAGTGACCAAAATGTGGCTTGGGTTTTTTCAGCTTTGCTTGTGGAGCAAAGTATTTACATTTGAGATCAGGGATTAGATGGCCAGTTGCCATCACTCTCAACTAATTCAGGAGGAATGGGCTGGAGCGTAACTTACACGCCAAACGCTCTCTGTGCAGAACAAACGATTTACCACAGAGCTCAGAGATGGCGTATTTACATTAATTTAAGTTTGGTATAAACATTTACAGAACATTAGGACAAATACCAGCATTCTCAGCTAAATGTCTGACCACAATTATTTCTGATGAATAAATGGCTTGTAGAACGACTCTGAGAGAAGTTTTTTCTTTCTTTTTTCCTCTCAAACCAAAGGGCTTTAAAAAAACAGTGCACTGTGCAGCTAAACACATTGTGCAAAGGCTCACGTAGAGTTAAAGAAAACCATAGATGTTTGTGAGATTAGGGAGTGAATATCTAGATTAAACCAGTTCATGTTGTCCTTCATTTGCTGTTCTGTTTTTTCCCTCAAAATCTCACCTTCAAATCTGACCCCGACAGACATGCCTAATTCAGTGAAGATGCTTTGTGCTGATCAAGTACTTTTTAAACCAAATATTATGAGCTGGCCATTGCAAAGGTACTTTTCCCACTGAAAATGGTGGCATGAGGGTTGTTGACTACAGCATAAGAGACTATTTACTAAATATTTCTCGGAGGCGCCTAGCTGTGAGAATAAAGAAGCCACTCAAAGATACCTAGAACTACCTGGTGTAAATTGCACATGTTCGCCTTAATTTTAGCGCAACAGGAAAATGTATTTTTCCCCGCTTTTTTTTCAAGTGTACCACAGAAAAAAATTGCAGAGGCAAAGGTTTCTGTTCAGTGCTGTTTGTGCAGCCCTTCTTCTCATGACCAATCCATCTTCATGTTAGAGGATATGTTAACCTCATTGGACATCATCTTCTAAACGGCTCAGGAACGACATTCCTTCTTATCTGCACTACAGGAAAGGTTCATGTACCTGGGGAAGGCAATTTTCAGGCAACACTGGGAAACCAGGCTCCAAGAATTCAGAACGAGACCTGCGCAGGCACTTCTTAACTTAATTTTTAAAGAAAAAACATCAAATTATAATCACTGTGATTCCACAAAAAAAAAAAATCAATGTTCACAGTGCTGTTTTCAGACTATTTCTCATAGCCAGAGTAGTCCAGTAATTGTAGGACTCACCACCTCAGAAACTGTTTTGGTTTCAGCTCTGACAGAGCAGGGACCTGAACTTGACTTTCAGGCATCTTGGCTGAACATGAATAAACATGATGTGTCTATTGACTATTCTCAAATGTGTCTTTCTTGGTTTGGGGGGTGATTGTGTCTGATTAGGTTTTTTTCATGACACTAATTTAAAGCATCTAATAAAAAACAACTTATTAATAACAACATTTTGGAGTGAAACTGTATTCTCAGCCCCCTTATTCCTTTGGTTCACCCAAACACATTTCTCCCTGAAAAATTAATGGCTGCAAGGCAGATAAGTAAAATCTCTCAGCACTCCTGACCATTAAAACACAATTCATTACTCAAAATTACTCAAATTCATTACCCAAACACCCTAATTTGAAAGTGTTAACTGTTGAACCAGCTCACATCCCAGATCCCATGAAAGGCAGATCATTCTTGCTCAGTAGGGGACAGAAGCCTGTGAGAATCCTACTGGTGCTTGGAACCATCAGCTTGGGAGCCATCAGGGCCTGGGAACATCAGGGCCTTCACGGTAGAAGAAGATACCTCTAGGTAGAAGGAAACCCCATCCTATGGGGTTTAAAGCCATAAACAGAGACCCAGAGGTAAAGCAATTTTTGTTCTGGTTTTGTTTTTCATATGGTACTATGGCCGATTTACCTTAGCTTTGGATTCCTGATATCTACGCTTACCACTGACATCATTTTGGATAGGAACCTATTACTTCATTAAAAGAGAACAAAAATGTCACTGATACCCTGCATCACCTCATGAGCTATTGAGGTCAAGCTACTTCACAGGGTTTAAAAGCAGAAAGAAACGGAAGGAAAATGAGCTCCGAACATTTAGGTGAGGCTCAGATGAAAATCGAGATCACTTTACTCTCGCATACTTCATAGCTCAATGAATATAAACTGAGTTTAAAAACACGAGTGCTTCACAGCGGTAGCGTTTTACACTCCGTATCCGAAGGTGCAAAGGACTGTATGACAGCCAGAACAGTGATGAGTCCTGTCTGAAAAGTTGCACGCACATTCAGTGAGGGGGTGTGGGAGGGAATTTTAATGAGTTCGGGATTTCTGTCTGCAGTAGCTTTAATCATCAGGTCTCCCCCCAAAACGAAGAATATTCATGCTTACAATAATTAATACTGAACAGGAGATTTATATCAATCTGACAGATAGGAGATGAAATTAAGCGTGCTTTCATGTACAATTTTAAGTAGGTCAGATAAGAACATCTATTGTAACCAACTTTTATTTTATAGATAGATATACTCTGACACGTACAGACCCACACGTACACATTATGTATGTCTGTAAAAATCTCACACACACAGCAGAATCTCCCTAACCTCATATTTGCAAGCTACCTATTTCTTTCCCTGGAGCTCACCACTCTCCGCCTCGTTGATTCATAGGCTCTAAGGTCAGAGGGGATGGTTGTGATACAACCAGATGTTCTGCGAACGCAGGAGTTAGAATACCACACAGTAATTCCTACATTGCATCCTGTCAGTTGAGGTTGGACTGGAGCATACTGAAAATATTTAAATAAAACAGCCTCCTATGCTGCATTGATTTTTCTCTCAATTTTATTATTTTCCTTCCCTACCTTTACAGAGCTAGGCTGGATCAGCATCAATTATCTAAAAGCGCTTCCTCTTTTAATAACATTTCCCACTAGGTAGTGAGAGCAATAGTAAGACTACAGCTGACACGGGAAAAATAAAAGGTATCAGAATGTGGCATTGATGTGATGGGGTGTCAGTTAGGTTAGTTCTCTGCAGGTGTTCATCAGTTGTTCATAGCACTTGGTGCTTCAGAATTAACTCCTTCACCAGATAATGGAAATGCAAAGAAAAGATGTCTCTATCCTACACGCACTTTTTTAGCACCAACCTAAATTATAAAGAAATGAACAGAATTTTGTTTCAAAGTTGCAGGTTCCTTTTCAGTGATGCTGTTTTACCTATTTTCTAAAATGAAAAATGAAACCAGTTTGTAATTTTTAGGACCTTAGCAGTTGGCTGTGTTAACATATGGCTGCTTGAATAAAATAATTTATTTGTGTGTGAATCATCTAGGGAAAATATTAAAACCTGAAACCAAACTCTGAAACATTGTTTGCTAATAGTTTAAGTTAAATGTATTTCTCTACTTTTCCATTATCTGTTTTCTTCCTTGTTGAAAAAGTGGAAAGAAGGTGAACAGGAGAAGGAAAAAATATAACTATAACTCTGTGGCAAGCCTCTGTGTGGGATTTTAGTTAGTTATCTAAGTGATTTTCTAATCTTGCTCCCTAGTCAACAGAAGGAGATAATAGGGTCAGGGAAATTTCATCCCACCAGCAACCCAAGTGTCCTGACCCTGCAGCCTGTGTGGTTCAGCTTCAAGAAGCGGGTTCTGCAATGCTCTTACATTTGATATTCTCCATCCTGGGGCCGGAACCAATTTTTAGGGTGATTCTCCTCTGGCTGAAGAGTGTGCAGATGGCTCTGGGAGCTTGCAGGAGAAAAAAGATGCCACTAGTGTTCAGTAGGTATGGAAATTAGAGAAAGTGGACTGATATTGGACATTTAGTTGGACTGTTGCTCCTAAATAAAGTTCCCTAGTTAAGAGTCTGAAGGGAGACGGAATGAAGACCTACAGTGTTGAGCTTGGAAGAGGACCTGAACTATCCAAACTTTCAGCCTCAGCAGTGAAGCTACTGAATTTGGAACTAAGCACTTAAAGGGCTCCGAGTGTATAATAATTACATGGTGTAATTTCCCTTGCGTGTGAACAAGAACTGTATCACAAAAGCAAGTGGAGAGACAATCAGGACAAGTAGGTTGTTTCTAATTTTTTTTCTTGTTAAAAAACTTCATTAGAAAAAAAGTCCCTTTGCTGGTTGCAACCTTAACTTATCACAAGAGAATCAAGAAATGAAACCAAGTGAGAAAAAAAGTGAAATTGTCTAGACTGAATGAATTGCAGGCAGCATGGTGAAAAGTAAATTGAGAAGTTTAACTTTCTTTCATTTTGAATAACCTGAGGTGTTATCAATAATGTCTGTAATTAATTTTTTTAGGATGTTCCTTTTAGATCAGTAGTATACCTACGAAACAGCAAAGGCCATTTATAATATTTAAAACAGTAAAGTCCAAACTGTGGTGAAATTGTACCAATTCACATTAGTGAGGATGCAACTCTATTGTCTTCTCTTTCTTTTTTTTTTGGTGAAGCTGTCAGCCAAATATATATTAAAAAAAAAAAGTTGAATTGGTGCATTTCTCCTCTTCTTCTTCTCTCTTGTTATGCATTTGAAGTGTGGCAGATGAGTGTTTGGGAAGCTAAGAACAAGTATTCCTGAAACTGCTTAACTTCTGATTCTCAGGGAAGTTGTTTTCTGAAGAGGTGCTAAAAATATTAACCCTCAGAATAGCATGAGCTGACTGCTGCAAACACTGTAATTTAAGGACTTGCATGCTCTTGGGTCGTGTTTAATAGTTTCATGCGGGCATTTTAGGTTTTTCCCATGAAATACCCTTTCTTGAGATGCAGGTTTTGATTCAGTTGACAGAAAAATAATAAATTCAACAACGTGTATATATGGGTTTTCCGTTATAAACACGAGGGTGAATTCTCAGCAGAGAGGCACTGGTCTCTTCCCAAAATAAACCAGCGCTGCCCATAGCAGAGGTAACATCTGGCGGATCAGACCCTTAACTGGCTTTGCAGCTAAAGGAAGCTGTGTCTGTCAGTGGACGAACTGATTCCCTCAGCCCCCGCAGGTAAACAAGCGCTTTTGAAACCCGTGTGAGATCCATGAGAATCCTGAGCGTGAAACCGCAGCACGTGCAGCCTGCTCCGGGCACGGCCCCGGCCACGGCTGTTTCGACCCTGGACTTCACATCTCACCTGTGTGATTACAGCGTAAATGGAACAATTACCACTTTGCTATATAGCTGCTGGAAATAAGTGCTGCAAGACCATTGCTGGAGCAGACTCAAATGCAGTCTTCACCTTATTGCCTTTTTTTTTTCTCTTTAACTCCTCATTCTTTCTTTCCTGCTTCCTTTCTCAAAGAAATACTCAGTGAATAATCCTAGAATCATCCAAACTTCATAAAGACTTGAAATGTCTCTGTAAGCACCCTCAGCATTACAGCAAGGCAAAAATCCCAAGATGACCTAAGACATATTTCTCTACGGTTTTGTCTAGAAGGCTTAGTTTTACAAGGGATCCACCCTTCATATTTCCTTTGTTGTTGTTTATTATGATCACATAAGAAAGCCAACATTGCTGTATACAACACATAAGAATACATTAGAGAAACTTTGAACGAGCTAAACCATAGCTCCTTATTTGTAGGGATGGAAAGAAGTAAAGAAAAATTAAAGTTTAATTTTGTTTCCTTGCTCCTATGAGGGAGCAAAAGTGCCCTGCTCTCATAAGATGGTTCTACCTGTTGTTTTGAATGTGATATGCCTGGGAGACAGTATGGAGCTATTTGCTTGTGTATTAAGAATGATTTTTCTATACAGGAAACCTGAAGACTTTATTAACTTTTTTTGTAACTTTAATGCTTTTGATACCTAAAGTTCATGAGAAAGCCATGTAATTGGTACAGAACTTTTCTTACTTGCATCGAGCCCCCTAATCTTTGAACATTAGAATAATTTTGCATCTAGCCTGGGGTAAATTAGTTCTTCAGGGTTTTTTTTTTAACTTTCCAGCATTATTTATTTTCAATTTGAAATTCTTTTAATATCAAAGTGGGTGTAATTAATTCTCTGTTTCTGATGATCTGAAAATTAAAATGAAAAATTACAAATAATATATCAAAGAACTTTCATAAAATATACCTGACCAAAATATTTCAGGTTTACTGAACCTACATATCAATTTTTGCGGAGATTTTTTCCCCCATATATAAAAGCCATGCTTTAGTGCCATCTAGTGCACTGAGAAATCACAAAAGATACTTGCCTGAATGTTTATGCTCTTGCCTTGAAATAAACACTTTAAAACTCTACATTAGAGCCGTGGTTATCATATTAAGTAAACAGTGAAATGACTCTTAATTACCTATTTGGAGCCTGGTTATGTATGACCAATGGTGAGTGTAAAGCAAGAGTTTCAGGTCTTCCCTCGCCAACAATCACTGAAACTGAAAAAGACCTAGCAGTTCAGATTTAATCTCTTTTCCTCTGGAAATTTAGAGGCGTCTCAGAAGAATACTAGCTCTCAGCTAAATATCATCAGTTTGATAGTTAATTGTGGGATACATAAAATATGACGTGTGTGGAGCCTGGGTTTCTCCTTTTCCATAACTGAACATTAACTGTCCTGATGCCAGAAAAAAACCCCAAAGCAAAAATACCAAAAGCCTGCAGGTACAGCTGGTAAAAATAAAAAAGTGACCACGTATTCAGTATTATTCCTCTCTCGTGTTTTTTTGGGTGGGGCATTTTTTTCATATTTTGTCAATGAAAAAATAAAAGTGAGCTTGCAAGCCTGGGAAAAAGAAACAAATCTGAACCACATACCAGCAGGTGAGAGATGCTGCCCTGAATTCCCCTCTGCTACATTCAACTCATGATGGCCACCCCAAGAGGAGAATTTGGGCCTCAGCATCTCTCCAGATAGCTGTCTGACCAAGGCCCCCTTTGGGTGTTGGAGCGTTACGTTTGTTATCGGCATAGGCACTCTGATGGGGTGTGTGTGATTCATCAATCGCTAGCAAGATTCGAGAGGTTAGAGCGTTTGATTAGACGATCTGAGGTTAGATATTTCTATTGGAGAGGTGAGGTGATCCGCTGAAAGCATTCAGATCTTTGCAGATCGAGACACTGATTATCGGCACAGATTTTACAGCAGGTACACGCAGGTTTGACAGACTCAGTGCTTGCAAACAGGTGGAAGAGTTCTTACCCCAAATCGGGGAACAATCACTTCCCTGGAACTTTTATTACTGAAGGGGAGGTGAAAATTTTGATCAAAAGGCGAGACTCATTCTATCGATCTTGCAAAACTGATAATCTTGTGCCGATTCCCTAGATGTGTCCCTGATAAACGTTTCTCTACCTTTTTTTTGTTACGTATTTTGAGTCTAGTACGGTAAACCATTCTCACGTAAAAGCCAGATGTACAAGGTGTGATGGCCGAGTGCGTTGCCTGGGTGGCTCGGTAGCAGCTGGGGGTCAGGATACAGGCACAGGAAGATGCGGAGCTGCCCCAGAAGGCAACCAGCTACAACGGGTGGCAACTTCATCATCTTGTTAGGATGTTACCATCCCTTTTGCAAAGTGATAATAATAATAAAAATAAAAAAATCTTTCTTTTGCCTCAGGCCTTTTCTGTGACCAGTGAGCAGAGCTCAGGTGATGGAGTTCAGCTGAAGCACAAGCTCCCTCTCTGAGATGGGACGATCTGCATCACAGTGGGGCCCTGACCTCCACTTGGACTTTCAGGTGCAAAGTCATGATAATAATCCTCTTCCGAGAAAGCGTGTCCTGGGTAGCCGTGCCAGGAGGAGGATGGGAAGGAAGAGAGGAAGGAATAGGGCAGCGCATGAGATGATGCCTCCACTTCCCCGATGGTATGAAGGACCATGAGTAAATTCTTCGCGCTGACGGTTGCATGACTTTCAGACCCCATGAGCTGGGTTTAGCTGTCCTGAAATGATAAGAAACTTCCCCCTCAAAATCCAGCCTTCGGGAGAATCAGGAGCTCTGCTTACTAGTCGCTGCCCTGCTCCTGCCTAGTAAAAAGAATAAAATAATGGCGATCTTGTTAAGAGAAATGCATTTGTCAGCACTCCGAATTTCAATGATGTGAACTGGCAGTGGATCTCAGTGATAAAGGAAAAATCTAACGTGGATGGTAATTTTGCAGAAACCTTGCTAACATGTGTTATCCACTGGCTTTTTTTTTTGTTCACCGCTGTGAATTATCAACTGAGTCAAGGCAACAGAGGGGAAAAAAGTTGTATTTCTCACTGTGTCACTTTCCTAACGTCATCCAAAGCTCACTGCAATAATTAAATTTTGCAGAGAAAGCCCAGTTCAATACATTTCTCCCTCCCCCTGCCCAGCATTTTGTAGACAGGTATTGAACACTGATTGACCAAAAGTTGTGATTCATGGTTAGCCACAGGGTTCCACCAAATGCCTAACAAATTAATTTCTCTTGGAACAAGGGGCAAACATCGAACAATTCCTAATTCTCCAGAAAGTAAGCTTGATCCATCATAGGAACTAACCATTACCAAGGAACATACAAGAAGCCCTGTAGAAATATTGTTATTAAACAACCCAAGGGAAACTTTACTCTTACCTTTAACAGTTATAAGGTTATATTGCAGTTATAATAAAAATATTTTTCTATGCAAAGCCTCTCTGCTAAAAATAGGGGGTTTATGCAACTTGAATAATTATAAAATTCTGAGGTTGTTACTTTTATCCTCTTATTGGTAACTGGGAACCTTTGGTGATGATTTGAGATATTATTTTGCTAGAAATTAATTGCAGAATTGCAGCAAATGCACTGAAGCAATACGTGTATATACTGTTCAAGTCATGGAACTTCAGATTAAGTTGTTAGATCCAAGCAAACAGCTACAGAATGAAGACGTAGTTACTTCCCTGATTAATTGTAAATGTCCCATAGTTTGTTAAAATAATCTCTGTCAATGACACTGAGCCATTCTTCCGTATTTTGCTTCAGTTTCACTATTTAGTAAAGAATTCCTGAGGTTCCACATGCGAGAAGGAATTTCCTTAATCAGCTGTAAATGTATTATCTTCTACCACTATGGCCTCAACAGTTGTCTCCCTAAAGCTCTTGATGCTAGCCACAGTTTACACCAGTCAGCAGAATTTAGCCCACTGACTCAACGTCTCTGTACATTAGAAATCTCCACTGTCCAGCACCCCTAATTTAAGTGCTACTTCTGGGAAATGTGGAAAATAACCTTTAAAGTCATCATTAAAAGTATTGTTGGGAGTGTCATATAAATATCTTATTTACAAAAGCATTGAATACAAGATGTTCAGAGGAAGATGTGCCAAAAAGTGCTAATTACACTGTTACTTAATGCCAATCAGGTAATTGCACTCAGCCCACTTAAATGCTCTCTGCAGCCTGGGTTGCCGCAGCAGCTGAGGAAGGATTAGTGTCACCGCGCAGCGCACGGCAGTGCCCTTTCCTGAGGGCACTCGGTGTTGAACCAAACTTCTCGGTACGGACCCAAACCTCAGAGCCCATTAGTTCCTCTGTTCCTCCTCCTCCATTTTATAGAAGCTTTTCTCTCTGCTCTGCTCAGACGCTCGGGAGATTTTTACCCAAGCCAGAAACACCTGCAAGAAATTATTTGCTCCCTCAAAATCTTCCCTGTCCGTTCTGGCCTACGGGTTATCTTCTGATTCCTGGCAGAGAGGTGACCATCGCTTGCTGAACTTGGCCCACCTCCCCAGCAAAGGGCTGGTCAGTCCTCGCCAGGGTTCCTTGGTTGAGTACTTCTTTCTGTACCTCCATGTGGAACTGTTTGCTTAGCACCGGTGTGCTGTGCTCGGCAATAGGGTTTCTGCTCAAATCCTTCTCTATTTCTCAAATCAATTTCTGGTCAGAAAGGCAACCCAGAGGCAAAGTAGAAGCATAGATATGCATATATATAAAAAAGTATAAATATAAATAGATACATTAGAATGTATGTATTATAGATATAAAGATTATATAGATTATGTGTTTAATATAACATAAAAGTTTAGATATTTGGAACCTTCCTGGAAAGCTGACGAAGCTTTGCACCGACGTCTACCTGTGGGGAAGCCCAGCAATAGGATGCGCAGGGCTGATGGCAGATCCAATCCCAGTCGTTCCGCAGGCAGCCAAGCCGCCAGGTACAGCGGTCCTGAGCACTGCACAGAACTTGTGTGCAAAAAGTATGCAACATGCTCAGTAATCAGTGGCCAAATTTGTCATCACGTTAATGCAGCCAGGAGGCAATGGGAGACAGTTTAACAGATGTTTCCATATTTAAGCCAGAACAAACAGAACGGATTAATTTCCCCGCTTTCTCCTCAGAAGCAAATGCCAGAAAGTTCTGGGTTTGAAATTTCACTGTGCAACCCAAGGAAAAAACAACGCTTTGATCCCGCCAGCAGCGAAGGCGACGTATGCAGCCGTGGTGATCTCAGGAACCAGAAGCCGGTCTGTAAGTTCAGGCTGTCGCTTGGGGATAACAAGGTTGTAGTGAAGTCTATTAGTGCCTGATCACACAAGTTCAGGTGCAAGCAATTTATAAATATTACACACTAATAGCATTAATAGTAATACCAAAGCAGATTATCTGTGACTAGAGCAAGAACACCTCAGCCCAGCATCAAATTTGCTTTTATTTCCGAACTGTGGTACAAGTTGAACATGGTGTCTCTTTTTCCTGAATAGTGTGTCCTTGCCAGGAAGGGACGGAACGCGCGCTGACGCGCTGCCCGCGCCGTCCCACTGATTGCAGAGGGGTGTCCCATGTCAACGATGATCACAGCCCAGAGGTCACAAGCTACCTCTCAGATTGCAGGACTCCCACACTTAATTCACTTCTCTAATTATACCATCAGCTGTCATTACTCCTGTGCTTTAGATCTGTCATCCTGACCTAGCAGGGAGGGCTGGGGGTCAGCCAGTGCCCAGGGTCTTGCGGAGGCATAAAGGAGAGAGGAAGGGCTGCGGCATCCAGGGATCTTGCACTTCAGGTTGCAAAATGGAGCCGTTTTGAAGCAGCTGGAGGGGAAACTGCTCCGGCAGCAGCTTGCACCCTGCTTCGGACGTGAGGTGGTTTTACAAATCTGCTTCCACCTTCTGTGTGAAAGTACGAGGAGGGGTTTTTTCTGATTTTTCTTCCTCCATGTGGCCTGAAGCCTACTGAATCTGGTTGTCCAAAGCAAAGAGGTCCGATCTGATGATGACGGCTAATCAGCATCACCCAAACCACTGTGCAATTTCACGTCTTTACTGTGTCTGTAGCCTCCCCTATGCGCTGCTTTCCGGCAAGCTTTGGGAGGGCAAGCAGGGCGAGCGAAGGGTTAAAGCAGCAGATGAGTTTGTGTGGGTTTGCTCTTTCCTGAGCACCCATCACCCTCCACCCCAAACGTGAAAGTTGTGTAATAACCCCTTCCTCAACCTTGACTCAAAGGTTGCCAGCTCGGTGATTCACCCCGGCTCCGCCAGCTGCTTTCGCTGGAACTGCGAGCTGAAACCCCAGCCCGAAGCAGCCCGCGTGGGGGCACGGAGCGCGGCTGTCCCGCAGCCCACCCCGCCCCAGGCTCCCAGCCCGGAAGGACAGCTGGAGGGTGGTGTTTATCACAGGTGTGCGGTTGGCGTCTGACATTAAAAAGGTAAGGGGGGGAAGAAGACGCCCTTCCTTCGTGGAAGGACTTCCCCCTCTGTTTGCCATTTTGAAGGATTTGCAGTCATCTTTACAACTGCCTCACCCAAACTTTGCTGGAGCTTAAACATGTCTTCCGTGTGACAACGATTTCAACGCTGGCAGAATCTAAAAAAGGGTTTTAATCCTAGTTATTTTCTGTTACGCTTAATTGCCTTACCCAGCACTTACACTTCATCTCAAGACAATCCATCTTTCCCCCACTTACTTCTGAAATAATCATTATCCTCCTCTGCAGAAATTAAAAAAAAAAAAGGAGAAAAAAAATGTGATAGGGGTTAGGAGGAAACTTGACATTGAAAACAGACACACAAATTATAGATGTCTTCAAATAATCCAAAATATTTTTCATGCACTTCACAAGGTCCCTTTCTGGAGCTAATGGAGCTTTAACAAAGGATGTTTCCCCCCTCCCTTCTCCATGCAACTTCCCCTCCCCTTTCCTTTTCCACTGTGAAGTTTCCATGAGTAATCCCAAAAACAATATTTATATGACTGAAATACTAGAGCATAATATTATGCATAACATAGCATGTCCAGAACTTTCCTCTGGGATGGAAATCTTTTATTTTCAGTATATTAGAGGAGAAGTAAACATTGTAGTTGGGATAAAAATGGATGCTTTGAAAAGTTATTTTACATTTTTGACATTTTCTTACGTTTTTGTCAACTTTCTTGGAGCAGCATCAGCTATCCTAAATGTTTTCTAGGGACAAGCCCCTTTCTTTCCATGACAGATGTGGGCCAATCTGGTTGGATCAGTCATGTCCTCCTTGCTCTTTTTTCCTGCTTCATTTGCCAGTGAACCACCAGATCAGGTACCATTTATGCAATGTACAAAAAATGCTGATATGTTTTCCCTAACTTTCAAGACAACCCAAACTATTTCTGTTGCTTTTGTCATTTCTGTAGTCTGTCCAACGGCAAAGTCAGACTCGGTCCTTGGTAAACCAAACCTTTATCCACAGTGCAGTTTATCAGATTAGTCTTTTCCATTTCAAATTCAGTCTTTTAAAGACTCCCGCTCAGAAAATAAATAGCTAAAATATTCCCAGAGTTGCATGGAATCGCTGTCTATCCTGGGATAACAACGTTAGGACAGCAAAGCACTTTTCTGAGCAAGACTGAGATGATTTGGGGGCAGCTCCTTGCTCTTCCTCAGACTTTCTGTTTGACTGTGGGCAAGCCCCACCATTTCACCAGCCAGCCGTTCATCATCTCCAAAATGGGGTTGACAGAAAATATTAATTGCTTTTCTTTCAGGCAGACGGTGTGAATAAATCCACAGAGAAATGATCTGGGCACGTCTGCTCCAAAGAGGCTGTGGTTTCGGTGGAGATTCCCAAGACATCGCTAAACTGGCTCACGTAGGTACCAACAACAGCCACTCACACAGTACAGACCACACTGCAGACCTACCGTAAAGCTAGCTCAGGTATATCACAATTATAGAGCAGACACAACACTGAATCATGTAATGAGGAGAGGGTTAAACACAGATACACTGGTTGTCTTTTAGACACTGAATCTATGGCATTAATGTGGTAAGAACAATAGAAAACCTGTTATTAACCAGTTTTGTTTTCAGAATCAACCTGTTTCTCACATCCATTAAAAAGCTTGCGGTGTGGTAAATTGGTCTTGACAGGGGTGGGGGTTTTTGCTTGGCTTTGGTTTAAATATGGCTACTCGCAGTTCACATTTCCCACTGCATCACAGTGTCTTGAGCAAAGGAGATAATTTTTTTTCCACATGTAAAAATAAAAAAATCTCAGTGGAAATTCATAGGTCCCACAGCCATTTTGCTGACCTAGTAAGCCGGCCACCTTTTTTCATGCAAAATGTTTCACGTGAACAGCTCTTGTTTTATGCCTTGTAACATTTTCATGTGACTCATGCGAAGTGATTCACATTTCTTTGGTATTCACCAAAGATCATACTTAGAAATCGGATTCTTAGAAATTTTTAATTCCCTTGTGTAGGAGGGACTGTGGGTGCTCTACTCAGGTTCATTATGATAATGCAATCTCAGATGGTGTCACATAAGCCAGTTTACAGTAATAAATAATAATAATAATGAATTCATTAAAGTCTTGATCTTCCAATTTGAAAAATGTACAGAAGAGGCAGGAATAACCTATCTGAGAGTGTTCTTGCACTTTGAACAGTGGTTGTTCTTACATTTAAAGTATGTTAATAAATTAAATAGATTACCTAATAATTTGAGTCGTAGACTGGGATGTGAGGCCCAGGCTTCAACCTTTGTCTTGCTGGTGGACTTCCAGTGTGACTTCAGGGACTGGATCCCTGAAAGTCTGTTTTCTCCTACTAAATGTGTTACTTGTTATTGTTTTTTGTCTGTTTTGATCCTAAGTTCTCCATCTGAAGGAAGAAGGATTAACTGATGAGCCTACACAGTGGTTAGCAAAGGCAGTAATGAGAAAGAAGGGCTAGAAAATGCTCATGATTTCAACTGGGAATGCTCAATACTCTTATGCAGCTGAGATTCAAATAATGATGGAAAATATGAATTTCCAGACTATTTTCAGGAAGAGATTTTATTTAGTAATTACATATATTTTGAAATTGAAACATGGTGTGAACTTATTTTAGGTGCTTGGGTACTCTGCCCAGTCAAATGTTGTACAAAAATTTCCCAATTCAACCATCTTTAGGCTCTTTGACTCTTCAAGAGTGAAACTCACAAAAGGTGATGAAGATGGGGAATGGGGGCCGGAGGGGGGGAAAGTGTGTACATAAAAAGAAGAAAAAAAGAAAAGAAAGAGAAGAGTGTAGTTTTTTCAACTCTTTATGAGAATTCAGATTTCAGATGAAAGTTTGCTGGTATTTTCTCTTTGGCCTGAATTGGCTGACCCATGCAATTTCCACTTCTGTTGATACAGTCATCCTTTGTTAACCCTCCAAAATAATACATAGAGTAGGGATGATGGTATATTCAACTACAAGAAGGGAGTTTTAGACTTTGACCTCTGCTCCCAGATTTTTACATTTTACTTAAAAAAGTCACTTGGTAAAGTAAGTTAAAACTTTTAAAAACACAGAGTTGGCACTTTAAGACACCGAAGATCTCTATTGGGTCTGGTCTATTGACATGGCAAACCCTTGCAGCCGGTGGCCCTTGGATTCATGACAGCTTTGCTAACACAAGTCTGTCCTCGCTGCTTGGACTTCTATTTGTAACAGAAGAAATCACACAAGGTTGACGATTAAAGTAATGTTCATGCCATTGCTATTTATCTGTAAATAGCACAATTTACTGTAACTGCAACCAGAGAGATTATTATAAAGTTTAGGAACTTTGTGAGAATAACCGTCTAAATCAACTTTCTGAGGGATGCATCTGTTAGAGTAAGGTCCCCTCTTGCCGTGGCCAACAGTTCCCTCCAAACTCTTACACCAAAAACTGACATGGAAGAGTTTCCTGAAGTCCTTATTAGGTGTCTTTCGTCTTTGCCCAAGCCTTAACTTTTGTTTCTCCATGAAAACTGGAACCAGAAAAAGTGGTGTAGTGAGAAACAGCTGTAAATGGTCATTGTAACGGAAGATTTTTTTTTTTCTGAGCTGTTCACTAAGTTATACATTCAAGTCAATGCATTTGTGCAGCTCTTGAGCTTCTCAAAGGAATCTAGGACCTGCTGTTGCTTTGCCTTTGCTGGATACGCATTACTTGTTCTGTGCATTTTACAAATACAGTAGTAAATATACAAGAGTCCTGCTTTTTATGAGACTCAATTAACAGAACGAAAGGGATCTTTCCTTGGCTTTACTGAGCTTTGGAGCAAGCATTAGGGGAAAAAACCCACCCACAACAAAACTACTATTTTCACATATATTTTTGATGTTTTAGTTAGAAAGTATTTAAGATGATGATATTAACCTTTATGTTCATATGTCGTTCTTAAGAAATTTTTCACATTCGCTCATTAACTCAACAGCATTTTTTTAGACTCGGTAGAAAGTACATCTTCCCAAATAATTGTCAAGTGACAAATGCATTAAAGGTTAAGATAATGTCCATGGCTCTTTTAGGTAAATACTATCAGTCTGAAATCTCCTTTTAAAGAGGAGATAACCAAACCTACTCAAGAAATAACAGCAAACAAAGTGAGACAAAGTAAACTCACATTAAAAGAAATTAGTACCTAACAAAACAGGGTAACAGCTTAACAAGCTACTGGTGCAGCACAAATCTCCTCTAAGTACCAGGAAATAAGCCATTGAAACTTCATCACTAAAGTGAAGTCCCCACTTGTAAAACTTCAGATAGCTACAAACTCCTTTGATTTGATGTAAATCAGAGCTGATTTTTTCTTTTTTTTCTTTTTTTTCTTTTTTTTCTTTTTTTTTCTTTTTTTTTCTTTTTTTTTCTTTTTTTTTTAAGGTGCTAATTGCTTCTAATGTATGTAAGCAGTAGGTGAGCTGAGAAAGACCAGGGATGAGAAAACACAGGATAGCGTAACCTCTCTGAGCTTATATATTCATTGAGGATGGGCAAATTTAAAAACAACAGTAGCAACTATGAAGTGTTTGCATTTCTGTTGATTTTCTCCTTTCATCTTCTGGCATAGGGTGATGCTTAGTGTGATATCTTGTTAACCACTCTAAAGTCTTTCTGCTTTGTAATCTTCACTTCAGAGGTACCTGGTATTTCCAACTTTAAATAAAGTATTATACACACACACGGAGAGGTAATAATAAAACTTCTCTTATGACTCAGTATAAGGTTGGATTTCTTTTCAAATTATATCTTCCCTGGTGTACGCAACCCACTGCTCACCGTCTGGTCTGCATTCTCCTCTATACGTGATCTATGGACAATACAAAACTGTTTCAACTCTCAGTAAGAGGCTTAAGTCTGTAGCTCAGACTATAGGCTCCCAGACTTTAAGCCTTGAATGGGCTATTGGATCAGCTAGTCTGACCTTCTATACAAAGCAGGCCTTTACATTTCATTCAGCTACCTCTGCAAGTAGTGTCATGGCTTATTTGACTAAATCAGGACTTTCACCTTATGAAACATATCTCTCAGAATGTGCATTCAAAAAAAACCACATCGCTTTCCATGATAGCATATGCCAATGCTCAGCCAGCCTTGCCTAGAAGTAACCCCCCAATTCATAACCAAAGTTTGGCTATTGCCAGTTTGTTGATCCAAAAGTTCTAGACTGACCTGGACATGCTTAAAACGTTCACTACTGCACACCACCCAATGCAATGATCTGCCTTGATAAGCCTCTAAAGATTCTTCCATATTGACTTAGTATTTTCTCTACTTTCCCTGTCATGAGTCCTTTAAACTGTAGGGATCCAGGGTGCCTATTCATGAGCTGCATCTTGCTACTCATGGCCTTTCTGGCCTTGATGAGTTTCTGTTAACTTGAAATCACTGTATAGAGCTGTGCTGCAGCAGCACTGCAGGCGACATAAAGCCTGCAGCACTGCACTATGAAATAAACACTTTGAGTGGCCAAGTTACATCACACTGAAGGGCTACTTCATGTTTTCCCTGTGCATGTAGGGCATGCTGATGCACTTGATGCCAGGTTCAAAAGTAAACATGTTCACGTACCAATCCCATCTTGGTTACAAAGATGCAGCCCAACGAGCAGCAAAGCTGGCACAGTTCTATTGTGCAAACACGGAAAAAATATCAAAAGTCCACATTTCTTCAGGTCTCGATCCCCATTGTTTTACTAGTGAATGCTTATATGCTTTTGGGTCATAATAAGCTTATGAATATGAGCCTATGTAAAAATACTCAGCCACATTCCTTCATGGTGTAAAATTTCCATTCTTGATGTCTACATAAATACAGTTAAACCTGTTAAACCAAGAAAATAACAGTATCAAAATAAATAGATAAGGGCAACTCACTAGCGTGCTATGTGGTGGATTTATTTTTCATGAAAAGTAGAGTGATAATGATAGAAGAAATGAGTGTTACTCTGCTGGAGAGGGGAAAAAGCAGTGCTACGCGTAACACAGGCTGGGCAGCATTTACTTCAACTCTATTTCTTTTCAGCCTTCCCTGAGCTTTAAAATCAGTCTAATAGGGGAGACAATAGAGATTTCCAGCAACGAAGTTCATGTTCAGTATGTCATGGACTTGACCATCATCTCTGCAAACCCGTTGCTTGGTTTAAAGCGGAGTTGGCATTCTTCTGCAGGAAGACCAGCAAATTGGAGCCAGCTTGAGCCAAGTCCCTGAGGATCTCGGCTCTGTAATTATGTCACCACTTAGCAGAATAATGAACACTGATGGGTTGAAATGAATCCTGGTCCCAATAGATTGAACTTTTTAGCTTGTCCTGTATCAGCCATCTCTCCATTTTTACATATAGGGTTTCAGTAAAGTAGAGGGCAAGGCCAAGTTCAGAATGGCACCCTGAGCAGAGATGGGCATTAATTATATTGCTTTTACTTATTTGTCTGAGGGTTTCTTATTTTTCTGTTGTTTATCCAGCTGGACTTTAACCCCTTTTGGCCAGTCTTGAAAGCTTTTTTCTTCATTAATCAGAATAAAGCTGGATTTGCTGGTTGCATATAGTATACATGCAATACAAGTTATTAATTTCCAAGAACATTGTGAAACTTCTCTGTATTATATCATCTATCTCTAATAATGGAATTAATGATATTTATCTTGCAGTTTTGCCCAGTGTTAATTTCTGATAGTGGTCTGATAAGGTAAATTGCTGCATGGCAGAAGACTGGCATTTTCAGCGTGGTTAAGGTGGGACCAGTTTACTTTCTGACTCATGGTTTTGACAACTCATCTCCACCCTCCCTTTTTCATGTCAGTGGAGCAACAATCATCCACTGAAAATCACTGGTGTGTGGCCAAGTGTGTGGCTGTATTGCCCTCTAGTGCTGACCCTCAGAGGAGAAGTGCTAATGTTACTACAATTAAGGATAAATTCATCCCTTTTAGCAGATATAGGTCCTCAGGTCCAATACTGAGAGGCAGCGTGACTTTATCTCAGGAGATGCTATATGTCCTGTGGGGTAAGAAGTTCTCATGTGAGAAGTCCAGCAGCAAGCAAAAAAATACCTGAGGTCTGCTTTAAAGGGCCTTGAGTGTCCTGTTGCTCAAATGAGAAGGTTTTCTTTGTTGGTTGGTTTGGATTTTTTCCCATTTTGGTTTTAAATAAGACAGGTAAAGGTTTTTCAAATGTTTCTCTTTTTAACGTAAAACATTGACAACTGAAAACACCACAGTTTACAAATGGGGACCACAAAGGGAATGTGCATGCTTTCTTTAGCAAGGATGGGATTCTCCATCGAAGTGGGGATCATCCTTCACTACTCCTGCACTCTGGTTCCTAAAACCATCAAGATCCACAGGGTAAGAAAACTGCATTGGACAGGGAAGACCAAGGGTCAAATAATTTTTCTGTCTCATTCAAGTACAGGAATTTTCACCTCCTCCATCCCGACCATGATGTCCTAAATACAAGACTACTGGTTATCTTAAGAGTAAAGCTGACAGCGTGGGGGGTATCTCTCATTTTGACCACAAGTTCCATTTTTCCTTTCTTTCTCTTTCTGTTTTTCTTCTGTCCTTCATCAGATCTTGCATTTTTTCCCCCTAAAACTTTAAATTGCATTCAGTTATCTGAGGAGAACCATGACCACTGTTCAGTACAATCTCACAGGCAATGTACTTAAGACACTGACTGTGGTCTCTTAGGAGTCATAATATTATTGTTTAAAATCTATCACTGTTCAACACAAGCACTACATAACAAAGTCAGTTGTTTCTAGAGTACAACACAAAACGTATGCTGTGGGGCTCAGCTGTGGTGAGAGGTGCCTTCACCCAATGGAAGCCAGAAGGCAGAAGAAGGACTGGCTTTGTTGGTCCTGTTGTGCTGGGACAATCACAACAGATAAGTCCCAGGCCACCATTTCATGCCCTGTTCTGGCTGCACAACTGTTTTCGTGGCCTGAGAGCCATAGCTGGCCAAAATGCCTGAGTTACTCATGTCCCTGAATAGCTGCAGAAGGGATGAGTCTATTCTCATCACAGCACAAGGGACAGACTGCCCTGTGTCCCACCATCACCAACGTGAGTCAGTTCCATCAGTCCGCACCCATTTAAGGTTAACATGTTCTCATATAAATGGGATAAAGTCTCTATGCTAAGGGGCATGTATCTTTGTGCACCACTCCTTTAAAATGCATCCTTTGAACAATAACAGCGCATGTTCCTAACAGCTGCAGAACCACGTCCTAGGGAGCATATTAAGGTGTAGTGTTTTCCATGAGCCTCTCTCCTCCCCATCCTCAAATCATATCAGTAAAAGTTTTAATTCACATAATTACAGTATTATCAGGGCAGATGCAACCAAACCTGATGAAGGGGCTTCACAGTTGAGCGGCCATGACTGCGTCACGTCCAACGCTCATCAGCCACTGTCCCTCATCCTGGTAAGGGTTTGCCTGATTAACCGAAGAGTTTATCAGTTTTTCCCAAATGTAACTAGTAAATCCATGTGCCCATATATTTGAGCGTTTAGTGAGAGCTATCTCAAAGGCTGAACTACTGTTCCTGAAGTCTAAGTCCCAAAACTGAGTTAGCACAAATTATCATTCTCTAACATTGTTCTACTTTTCTTTCCTCTTTGGCCAAAAAACACTTGAGGGAAAGATAATCTATTAAAAATGAAAGAATAATAGTAATAATAAAATCCACATCAAGGCAAAAATACCCTGTAAGAAAAGCAAAGAAAAACTAAACTTTTTAAAGAAAACAAAATCTTTGTTGAAAACCTGTTTTTTTTCCCCAACCCCAATTTTTCATCCAGAAACAGTAGTATTCAACAACCTCTTCTAACACCACCAATATTTTTTTTTAAATGACAGTCGTTCACTTGATGCAATTATCACTTTTATTTGAAGATATTTTGCTGCAGATTCACAGCGTAAATTCCATGCAGGCTACATCGCAGCACAACAACGGAAACCTCTTCAGAGGTTTGTCTGTGCGATATAAGGCAGGAGAAGTATAGGAAAAAAGCTATTTTCTAATGTAATCTGAAAATCTATCAGGGAAAACTTAAAGAAAAGAAGTTACCAGTGAACATGTCTGCACAGGACATACTAAGTTACTGAACAAGTTAATAAAGTGTGGAATAATATTTTACCAAGTTTGCTTATTATTAGCAAGGGACCATACCCCACATGAAACATGACTCAGCCAGCTGCAAATAAACCCCTCTTCGTCCTCTGAGGTTTCTCTCTTTGATGCTCAACTTATTCAAGATACTTCCCACCGCCTGCCTCCAGTTTTGCTTTTGTGGTAAATTGTTTAGACATGATTTAAAAACACATTATGGGCTATGGAGTGAGATAAGATGTAAATCAAGCTCATCCAGTCATTCAATCCAAAAATAATATGCTGGCAGGGCGAGATACTAGAACCTCTGTAGGATCCCAAGTGAGAAGTCTTGAAACAAAATCAAAGTTATTGTTGTTGTTATTATTACACTATGCTGAAGAGCGGAGGATCCTTCCCTATCTGCAACGGGCATCTTGTGTCAGGTTTCCCACACTTTGGAAACCAAAGCAAACCCTTTGATTAGAAAGAATAATACGCTGTGGCATATGTGGTGTGGTCTACTGCTGCCTTGTTGTACTGAATCTATGTTAACATGAATGATGGGCAGGCTGACTTAGGTTAGGTGAAATTTGAAGAAAACTAAAACTTCAATGAAATTCCTTTGGAACTTCCTTAGCTTAAATGCCAGAAAAATGTAATGTCCTGCAATTATTGGGTTCTTTATATAGGGTGTAACTTTGGAGTTTCTAATAATAACCTGGCAGAAAAATAAGATGAAGAGAAGGTTAAATCCCCACCAGTGGATAGCATCAAAGCTAAACTCCTCACCAGCAGTAAAGACAAGTTATGGATGAGTATAATTTAAATTATCTACAACTATGGATAAATTAAATATTATATTTGTCATATACCATATCAACTATGATATAATTGCTCATAGCCTAGAAAGTGGTAAGGACTGGAAAGTCTTTCCTTCTAACTAATACCCTTTATTATTTTTCTGATGACAATGTCATGACATGTTGGTAGACTTTCCTGTGAAAATAAATAAATTATTAAATGTTCGTTCTGCTTAGTACAGTGGACAGATGAGAAATTCATAATATAAGGAGAGGATAATAAAGAAAAGGTGATATCAGAAATTCAGTAATTTGCCCTCTTTCTTCTGCTTCACTAATGATCAAATATGTCAGTATGGAAATTGGAGCATGTCTGTAAATTTTGTATTCAACTTGCCTATTGCTTACTCCAAAATTTTAGGAGTTAAAGTAATGCAAAGCCTGAATGAGGCCAAAAGTCAATTCTGTCCTTAGGAGAGGTTCCTGAAGAGACATGACCACTTTGATCTTTAAAAAAGCCAATGACAGCCAGGCGCGTGGTTGGTGGTCATTCTACAGCACAAGCTAGCTTAACCTTTCTACAGAAGTTCATTATATCAAAGAAACAAAATGTTCACATGATCTTCCTTCCACAGTTTTGGTATCTTTTAGTTATGCTGGCCCTTGAGCACCTTGAGAAGGAAGAAATTCTGGACCTGATTTGCTACTATATGACAATCCCTTGTGTAGCATAGAAGAATGACCATGCTTGTGGCTGAAGAGATGCCATCTGGAACCCTGTGGTATTCATAGTGGCTGGAGGATTTGCAAGGTAAATGGTGTGGAGCACAGGTATGGCACGTGCTGAAATCATCCTACGAAAGGATGAACACAACCGATACCAAGTAATCATTCACCTGGATGGAGCAGGATTCCCTCACCTACAGGAAACAGGGGAAAAAAGTGAACTGTGGACCCTATCAACAAAAAGTACAGAACTGGGCAGGAATCCAGCTACGTTCCTAACCTTTACTGAACTGGAAAGTTGCGGATATCTGCTCCTAAGCAAATGAAACTGCACTATGGCAAGATACTTGGTTATGCAGGAAATCACTTAACCTCTGTCCTGCTCTGTCCAGATGAGACTAACTTCTGTTGCCTGTGGTCACGCTAAAGAGAAGGTCACCTGTTCTGCCTGAGAGCAGAAACTAGACAGTCTTAACCCGTGTGTTTTGTTATTTGATGACTCAAGCCCTAAATGGTGAATAACAGAAGTTGAATGTGATTCAACCCAAACAAAAGTTGAACTCTTTCCCAATGCTGCATTATTGTCAGACATTCCTGAATAAGTGGTACAACCTTATGCAAAATCCAAACAAACCTAGCATGTGAAAATGGCATTTAAGCCTGAATAAAGTGTTAAAATAAACGTATTAGGCAGCAAGGATATGTTTTGTAAACACGTCAGGATTTGTGAACAGATTGTCATATTACGTTAAAACCATTTAAAACCCCATTTGTGACTACAGCCATTTCATAACATCTTTTTCTAAGTGGCTAAAGAGACATATGTGTTTAGTCTATTAAAGGAGAGAGCTGGCGCACTCGGGGGGTGCTGGTCCATGTTACTGATTCTGTGTTACACCCTGAGCTAGCTGTGACCTGTGTCACCCCATCAGCGCTGCTGGCACGCTGACAGCACCCTTAAGCTGACTTTGGCAGTCCTTTGCTGCCGGTTGCCTTGCTGAGCACCAGTGACATCTTTGGCTTGTATTTTTCAAGAGACTTCAAAATTGGTGTTTATGGTGTTAAAATAGCACCCTGAATACCAAAAACCATGACTGGAAATCTGGCTCAGCTAAGAAGTCATCCATACTTTTGGCCCACTTCTGCTCAGCAAAGTATGAGCGCACATACTCAACACTTTATCTCGTGTATTGAATTTAGATCACTTTGTTGAATTAGGGTCAAAGACCAGATACCCTCCCAAATTTGCAGTTTTCTTTCTTGTACATACCTTTCTCTCAGAATTTTTTCCACTCTTTTCATTAAGCTCAAATCTTTCAAAGTCAATCCTTCAGACTGCAAAAATTGATGAGAAAGGTGCATCTCCAGGGACCTTGGAGGTCTTTGAAGGCATGGTGCTCTCCCCATTGACTACCCGGGGGACCAAAACATGGAACAAGATGTGACCTTTTGATGAAAGAAATTAGAGGAAATTAATTGCACCTGCACATGTAATGGTTAAAAAAAGGTAAAAAAATAATAAAAAATCCTGGTACAGAGCAAGATTGTCAAATGTCACATATTGGACTAGTATGACTGACTTCTATGAAGATTCTTTTTGGTGGTGCCTCTCTCATTGGCAATTGCTGAGGATCTGGCCCAGAATTTTCTCACGGAAAATGAACAAAAGCATTAATATTAAAAGATTCAGTCATGGAGAGCTTGCTTATTCAAAGTTAGCTCTTGCCACATGACAGTGTTGTGAATTTCATGCACTCAAAATGAGGAGGTTAGCTTAAAAAAAATTAAATTGCAAAATAAATGAATAACAGGATCATGCTTATGTCTGAAGCATTTTATATACATTTAGATTTTTTCCCCCCTTGAAATATAGAAAAAAATAATAGAAAAGCTAAGAAGTATCTGCAATGACCTTATAATACTATTAATTATAATTACAATGCAATGGCCTTATCCCCTCAGGAACTGGGGATTTGTATAAAACAAGAATCACCTGAATTTTCAAAGGCAGGTGGGTACTACCACGCAGAGCAACACTGGTGCCTCAGAAATGGTCCCAGAAGCAGCTCCGGCAAATCGCAGTGCACCATTAGTTGTGAACCGTCGAAGGCTTTATCAGTGTCGCTGTGAGTCCCACACTAATTATTTTACTCCCTTCCCAGCCTGGTGTTTCCAACTTTGCTCACTAGCCCCAGCCATTGACTTTTCACAATAGAATTTCACTCTAGCTGAAGATAATTAATTTAAATTTGGCTCCTGCTCCTGTTCATCTCTTGTCAAGCCATCCTTTTCTTCTGCCTCAGCAAAACCCTGTTACCTCATCTGTTGGACTGATCCTCACTGGACAGTGTCCAGCCCGGGTACAGGTGTTAACCCTTTCACAACCCCTCTGAGATGATTAATTCATTTCACAAATTACCTCTGAGATGATTTGCAAAGAGTAACTATTATTTGAAACTCAGGTTTTGATGAATTTTCCTCAGATACAACAATGCTGGAAAAATACACACAAAGCTTGTCTGCTTGACCACAGCACCTGCAGTAAGCATAGAGATTTTAAGGCAGTCATGGTCATTACAATTGCAGGGAAGCTGCCCCCAAAGGACTTCTTTTATGTTTGGAGTAAGGCTTTATCCTACTGTAGCACTGCAGAGGGACCCCAAAGTTACATCCTTGCACCCACTGAGGTCTCTTCCAGGGTGAGCGGGCTGCTGGGTGAAGGAGTCAGGCCCTAAGTGTCTGCTAAGCCGTAGGCAGAAAATAAAAGCTGTTCAACAACTAACCCCCCTCCAGCTCTTTCCACACCTCCTGTTTTGGAGAAATCTGCTTTAAATTCCTGGAGCGTGCTTTCAGAGATGTCTCTGAGACTCAGAAGCTCCTGTTTGGAATATTAACTGTAAATAACCTCCCAAGATAAGCTTTGTATGGTGAAACGGAAAAATTTCCTTTGACTTCCCTGACGATGCAGCACAATGTGCCCTTACTGTAAAGTTCTCCTGTTCATGTGCGCTGCAGATACGCCTAATGAAACGTCTTTCAACTACGTAGTCACTTGCTATGTGCATCCCGTTAAACCACCCTGCCTAACCACAGCAGACGCATCCGCTGGCAGAATAGGACAATCCGAATGAGGTGGTGGTGTGTTTCTCAGCTGCCACTGTCCGGGGGGGGATATACAATGAGATACAGGCAAGAACGCAATTAAAATTGCCATTTTAATTCAGATGATTTAAGAATTTCCTTCTACTCTTAAAGATGGATAAAGAGGTTTCCTATCTTTAAATTTCAACCTACTGGCTGATAAATTCAAGGCACTTCTTGACTGCAGATATAGCTAACTGCAGAAGCTGCCATGCCATCAGAAATGACTTGAGAGAGACAGCCAGGGATTCAAGCTGCTTCTTAGCACCACTAAATAGGTTGATGCCTATAATTCCTAAAACCATAACAGCTCACTAGTAATTTCTGTCATTTCAACAATATAGTTTTAGAAGAGATTTAAAAATGTATCACCACTATTTCATCAAATGCCACATTTCACCTTCTGTAGCCACTATTTTGTATCCTTCTTTACTATTAAATTGACTTCAGTTCTTCAAATGACACATCTGTTTAAGCCTTATCTGTTCAAAGAAAGCTAATAAGCATAGCTAGGTTTAAAAGGATTAACTTGGATGGGAATTCTAAAAGTTTTCAAACATTCTTCATAGTATTTGCTATTAAAAAGGGGGAAAATGAAAAAAAAAAAAAAGCATTTACCTTCTTAAAAACTCTCTCAAACTTACAAGGATGTGAGATTAATTCCTTAGCAGGTCAAATGGATGAGTATGTCATTTCTGTGTTTAAGGAAGCTCCTGATAGCTATCTAATGTTTCCCTGAGTACTTTTAAGATCAGTACTGGAAAAGAGGAGAAGTTGTAATTTTTATTTTGAGTAATAAAATTCAGAATAATACCTATATATGTGAGTGCTCCCCTTAGTTATCTACAGATACGTCTGAATTGCTGCAAAAACATGAATAAAAATGTTATGAAGTGAAATGTAGGTGTTCAACTCGATTAAAATAACCCAAAAAACCAGCAAAATTTTTCCTGTTTTCATCCTACAAACCTATGTTCTTATGCTCTATAGTGTACACATTACTGTATTTCTAGCATATCTTCAGTGAGCTTATTAAGTGAAGTTTAAACACTAAGAAGTATTCTGAAATAGATTCAGAATGATTTTAGATGCAGAAGATAGATAAATTCTCATCAGTGGCAGATAAGCAGCATGAACAGCGTGTTGGGCCCTGGATGGGGTGCTCAGTTGTGTTGAAATCAGCCCTGTCTTTCCAGTGAATTCAATGGTAGTGATGGGGTAGAGAATGGGGAGTTGATTTGCACTGGAAGAGATCCCCATACACATGCATGCGTGGACAAAAGATGGATGAACTGTGTAGAACTGTGTATGGAACTCGCACTCACTTGAGAGGGCAAAGCTGTAAAATTTGGACTCAAGATGTGATCCTTCAGAATGATAGAATCATAGAATAGTTTGGGTGGGAAGGGACCTTTCAAGGCCATCTAGTCCAACCCCCCTGCCATGAGCAGGGACATCTCCAACTAGATCAGGTTGCTCAGAGCCGCGTCCAAACTGACCTGGGATGTTTCCAGGGATGGGGCATCTCCCACCTCTCTGGGCAACCTGGGCCAGGGTTTCACTACCCTCATTGTAAAAATTTGTTCCTTGTATTTAAGAATATATCAGCAAAGAGACAGTGGGAATTTGTCCCAGATCCTGAAATAGTGAACCTCAACATATTGACCTAAATAAGAAATAGCTAACACTTGAGAAAAAGTAAATATTGCTGAATTTACATGCTGTCTGCAACTAGCAACAGATCAGCACAAGAATAAAAAGCTAATTTATTTTTTTTAATGAAAATTGAAAGCAAAAATCTATTGCCGCCATTTCTCCAGGAGAGACCGACTCTGACGAGTGACTCTGACTCTCTCCATATACAGATTTTAGGTGCAATTACAACTGAGAGAGAGAGAAGCCAAGCAAGGCACACACAGACATTAATACTGTATCTGTCAGTCACAAAGATGAGCTGCTCACCTCTAGCCTTAACCAAATTAACACATCAGTGACTTATGCATAACTTTGGGACTTTAATTCATAGCCTGACAATCCATAAACAAGAAACCAAGGTACAAATTTAATATTTTTTTCAATAAATGCTTCAAAGGCAGCTGGAGTCAGTGAATAGCCCAAGCGATGCAGTAGATACGTTTGCAGTGGCAGAATGTCCCAAATCTGATACTCTGGGTTTTCCTACCATACAGAAGTAGGCCAGAAGATAATGTATAGAAAAATATAAAGACAAAGCATAGCTTTTGATTTGGGTTTAAGTTCATCCCAGAGACAACCTAGAAGTCTCTTCATTTGTTTTGCTGTGCTAAAACTGTATGGAAAGTGAATCCAGAAGAGAAACTTTTATCAATTTTGGATCTGAACCAAAAGCCAGACCTCATAGGTTGGCGCACCCCCAAAGATTCACGTCAGTATCTACTTTCATCAGAAAGTCGGAGTGGGAGGCTGAGATCCTGCTCTGGGTCCTTATTCATGTGTAGGCACTAGGGAGAGATATGAACTCACTGAACATCTAATCGACGATCTTTGGAAATCTTGTTTACTTTCCTTTCTTATTTCTGCCTTTTTTAACCCTCTGAAAGATCCGGACCTTGGCTCTGTAATGTGACTGTTGACTTCAGTCAACAGGATTTATCACGATTTATGCTAGGTTAAGAGAGCCAAATTAACTTAATTAAATCATTAAATATTTAACCCAAGCTAAATATTGTTTTCAAATAAAGATCATTTAAACAGACATTGGTTTTGGATTAGCAGCCTTTTGAAGTAAGTTGTGAACCTCCATGTGAACAGTACGAAAATGAGCCTTCCCATAAAAGTCTGGATCCAATTCTATGTTGAAATTCGAATCCATTTCCCTTCAAAATTCATCATTGTTCAGCTCTGAAGATATTGCATCACTTTAATTACTAGTGGAAAACGGTCATTTCACCCAGTTATTCTAGTTTGTCTTTGAAAGTATAATAAAGTACTATCTAATAATAAACTATGTCCTTATCATTTGACCAAGCTTCTAGCTAAAGTACTGTTTACTGATCTAATGATCTGGCTTTGCTTTAAACAATAACATCTAAATATAAACACTGATTCTTCCACTTCATCTCCTACACATTTGATTCTATGCAGGTCATTAATGATGTCAGTAAGGATGGGCTTTAATGTATTTAAATAAAATAAAATAAAATAAATTGGAGGAGCATGTGGGAGAATATGAATTTAGCCCAGCAGTTGAAGCACGCTGGGTAGTAATTTCAGTCAGTGTAATGTGCCATAGCTGCTTGTCCATGAGGCAAGGGTTTTATTCGGATAGGGTCACTTCCAGCACGTCATGGGATTGGGCTGAAAACTACAGAGCAGAAGACCCGTCAGTACCCAGCTAGCCGTGCCTAATGCAGTGAATAGGTTTACTCACTGAAGAAAGTAGCGACATCAAAGCATTATGTGAACAGGTGTATAGAAAGGATGTGAAACGAAATCCAAATTGGCTCTCTTTTTCCTTGTGATGAGTCCATGAGAATGAATCCTGGCCATGTTGGAGTTTATGGTAAAAGTCCAGTATCTTCACTAAACAAAGGCGCTCATGAAATGTGTGCTGACAGTTCAGCATGTCAGTAATCGACAAATTGCAACTACTTCTCTTTTGTGCACCTCCTTTTGTGTAATAGAAGCTGAACGGTTATGAGGAAATATATTTGGCAGCGAAACACCAACACACCTGAGAAACTGTGTGAAAGTCCTGGAAGTCCCAGTGATGCTGCTGCCTGGCCAGCCTCTGTCTCTCAGAACAAGAGATGTTGTAATATCAGGACAGATTCTCTAAGCTCCCATGGTTAGAAAAATATCATGCCATCCCATCTTTCATTAAAGGAGGTTTGCTTTCAAAAACATGCAACAAGGTACGAGACTCATGCAGAGCCCCATGTGAAGGAGGTGCCAGGTACAAAATCTCGTTCCAGATACTTGAGGAAAAGTGGTTTGGTTCTATAGGTTAAATCTGTGAATAGAAAACAGGAGTTCTGGCAATAATAATGAAGACACTATGAAATTTGTGCATTTGAGGGAACTTGTCGCTCTTTTGCAGCAGACAAGCAAAGTGCAGGACTCTGGCAACACCCTCAGAGCTACCCACGGTGGGACAGAATTTGTCCTTGTGTACAAAGCAGATGTATCGTATATTCCCAGCAAACTCGTGTCTCTATAAGACTGTCACTGAAAACACCACTGAAAGAACATTTTGGGTGTCTTTGAAACAACATACAAAAAAAAGAGCAAACGGCAGTTCTCCATGGCTTGAGGGTCACCCAGAATCTGTTCCCACAGTTCTATTTAGCTAATGAAGTCATACAAACCCTGCACAAAGGGGCACTGGTGACCCCTGTGTCGCTGGATGCCAAACTTTAAAGGTAACACGATAACGGTTTGGATGTAGAAACAAAGAAAGCCTATGTGCAACCACATAAGCAGGGGCACGACAAAGATGCTATAGAATGGAAATAGATAATTTCAGGCAAGGAGGATGTAAAGTAATCGCTCCTGCCAGTTCCACTGCTCATTGCCATGCGGGCTTGGCTTTCTGTTCTCCTTCTCTGCTTTTCCACCTTTTATACCCAATAATGAGATTTGTTTTGTAACATGGAGCAAACACACATAAACAAAGTTGCTAATTCCCCCCAATTTTCCCATACAATAAAACATGCAAGTATCCTACCCAGGGCTGTGAGACATATTGTCCTCCAGCATGAAGGGCCTTGACATAAGATACTCCAAGAACATCTCATTAAACATTTATTTTCTCTCCCTATTTGTGTGACAAATGCGTGTATTTTTTTTCTTTCCTTTTCTCTTTCCTTTTCTTTTTCTCCTCCTTCCGTTCTTTCTTTTTCACTTCTTGCTCCCTCTTTTTGTATGTGAACTTTGAAAATAGGAAAAAAAAATTTTAATAGTTCTCATGTATTGATAAACAATTTGTTTCCAACTTGAAAATATATGAAATCTTCTACTGCAAAAATGACTGTGAAATAAATTTTGAATGTAAGAGAGAAGATCTGTTCCTTTGAATTCAGAATAATTATGGAAAAATTAGGTTTCTCAAGTATGTCAGTGGACTAGAAAGATACAGATTTCAACACTAGTTTAATGAGTTTGCATTTATAGCAATATAATTAACAAATTAAAAAAAAATAAAAATACAAATATGATAATTCTATGGGTTTTACTTTTTGGTTTAACATAAGCATTTTTGCAAAACAATATAAGGTAAAGAGAATAAAAATGTTTATCTGGTTTTTTTTTAAATCTCAGTAGCTTATGCTTTCAAGTCATAAGTATACATTAAAATATACTTTTTCCATAAAAGCTGTGTCTTTTATTTTTTAATCCACTTATTTTTAGAGCTCTCATTCGTAGTAAGGAATTGTTGTGATCCCCATTATACAGCTGGGGCCTGAGGCATGGGAACACCCATACAGCACCTCTCCAGTGCTGAACCACACAGGCGAGCCTTGTGCTCCGGCCCCGAGGGCAAGTGGTGCAGCCTGACTCATGTCCACATGCCTCATTCTCCCTCCCAGAAAAAAACAGGGTGGCTGCATCCAGATAGCCTATTGAGAACAATGTTTGGCTTGTGCTATCCCCCCCAGTTATGTCTGAACGTTTTCTGGGAGAGTTTTAGCTGTCCCAGCCCAGATCTGTGCCACCAAGCATGGTGATGGCTGGACCAAAGAGACCACAAGCACCACACTCAACCATGTTCTGCTGCAGATGGTTCAATGGCACAGGCACAGCCACAGGGACATCCAGAGAGAGCAGGATTTGGGTGTTTGACACTCAAACTCTTATTCCAAACTCTGAATAATCCTCCAGACCCTTTTCCTACACAATTTTCATGCAAACAGGAGCCAACTTTTGCGGAGCCGCTACGCTCTTGTGCCTGGCTGCACGAGCCGGCTTTAATTCAGAAGTTAGCATGGACGCATCATCATGGTGTTGCATACAAACCTCACCAAGAGGCCCATGTTGAGAGAGAAATGCAAGCTCATACAGCTGTCTAGCTTTTCCAGACCAGAGCTGGCTTCCAGCTGGCCAGCTCTGAGCAGAAGTCTATATTAATCTTTGGAGGCTGGACTCTCTGTTGCAATTTTGAGGTCTGCTCACTAGCATGGCTCAGCTTTCTATTGTTCCCTACCTTGGAGTTATGGTAGAAAACAGTTTTAGCAATTTTGGTCAACTGCCTAACTCTTGCATATATCTATTAATACATTAATTTTAAAATAAGCCTACATTGCTATAAATAAAGACTTAGTTTCACGAGACACATGGGCAATGTTTCACTCAAAATCTACAATCTGAAAGGACACATTTTGTCTTAATAAGATATGTGCTGGGTTTCCTGTATGTGACATTGAAAATAGTGAATGTTTCCCAATGGACCATTTAACTACAATAAATCCAGACTTGTTCCTTATAAAGAAATGTTGTCAGCAACAAATTGTTTAACAGTTGTTTTAAGGTCATGCTTTCTAAACCCACTTACTTCCCACAGTATTTACGGCACCACTATTTAATAAAGTTAAAATGTGATTGATTGTACGTGTGTGTGTGGGCATGTATGTGATTATTTTCATTAAACAGAATAGTTCTATTGCCATCTTATCAGAA
Source organism: Phaethon lepturus (assembly GCF_000687285.1). Taxonomy (NCBI): domain Eukaryota; kingdom Metazoa; phylum Chordata; class Aves; order Phaethontiformes; family Phaethontidae; genus Phaethon; species Phaethon lepturus. The sequence continues at coordinate 62,774 of NW_010515588.1, forward strand.
ATTGCAGAAAGAACTGAATGAAAATGAACTGAATTAATAAGAAATTGAAGAAGGATTGTGCAAAACCAGGATTGCGCAACACCAGGATTGCTACTAAAGGCGAGATGAACTTGAACTGGAATAGTTCTCAAAACCACTTGTTTTTGGGATGCATTTGGGCTCAGTCCCCTCTCTTTTTTTAGTGCGATAGTGGATGAAAAAATCACCGGTGCCTACCCATCTAGGGACATGGAGGTAAATGGACACAATTCCCCTCTGTGAAGAAAAACAGGTAATTTGGACTGAAACCTCCCAGGAAATACTTGTGACTGAGTTCTACCACAGCACCCAAAACAATGCCCCACGTTTTGCTTGAAACAGAAACCAACAATTCTTGTCACTACAGCAAAATAAATCTACATGCCAACCACTTCTGGCCTTGGGTACACCTCTCTCAAACTCTTCCTTCTGCTATTTCCCACTTTTACACACACACAAGGCCAAAATTGTCCCAGTGCTTTACCCTACCAAGCATCTTACCAACCTGAAGGAGCTGTTTGCTTTCCTAAGCTTAAATAAATCTTTTTCAACGGTTTTTATGACTGTGCACTGGACACAAATACCAAATATTTACATGCATAATAAAGTGAAACAAATTTACCATAGAAATGCAGCTACCTGACTCTAGAGAACCAGTATTTTTACCACTGCTGTAAAGTCTTAAGTATTGAACAACTTAAATATCCATTTCACAGGGTAAGAGAATTAGTCTCTCTGTTTGGTTAAATCTAGGGCTAAAATAATGTAAATTGGGTCACACCCAGGTTTAAACTAGTCATCCATTAGGAATATTTGAGACAGTTGCTCGACACACTGGGCAGCAGATACGTAAGAAAAACACTTTATTCTGTGTATCCAAGTTTGAAATTATTGTCTTGTAAATCTTGAGTGTATGTGGAACATTCTGCTTGTCTCTTGGACTGGGCTGGAGAACCTGCAGCTCTACCCACCTGGAGCCTAAAACTTCTTAGCCCTCTGACCCCTTACTTCTTACTCGCAAGCTGTTCCCAGGCACATAGGGAGTACTCAGGTGAGACAAGCAACAAGTCCAGACCTCTTCTATCCCACTAAATTAACTTGGTTTTATTGTTGCCTCATTCCCCACACTCCCAGGCCAGCCCCCACTTGTCCATTTAATATCCACCGTTGTATCCTGTCTGGCATACAGATGGTAAGCTTGCCAACTCGGGGACTGTCTCTTCTCACTTGTTTATGGCAACCCCTGTCTAGTGGGGTCTGATTCTCCGCTGGATTTCCTAAACTCCTCTCTATTAAAATGAGAAATAATGAAGCACGTCAAGATTTTGCACGATGAACCTCCTAGTCCTTAGTTGGCAGGGAAAAACACCCAACCCTTCACAGCTTGGCTTTATTATTGTTTCTAGTACTTCTGCAGCTACAGGCCACCAACTACTGAATCTACTGACATCTACCACAACTCAAATTAATTCTAGCCAATATGTTTCGAGCCAAATAACAAGTTGAAGTAACACCGTATTTGCTTGCGTAACAGCCTCGCACATGCAATGGTCTTGCCTTATAACCGCACGTTTTGGTTGGTCATGAGCAACACTTTAAATAATGGTCATGCTATTGTTTTTTACGGGAGAAATCTAGGGAAACATAAGCAGCCATTATGTAAGCAACTATGATAATCATATACATCACATGTTAACAGAAAACAAATATGTGACTGGCTGGCACCTCCCTTGCTTAAAGTCTAGGAGTAAGACGCAGACTGGGTTTTTTATTACTACCTGTCAGGGGATAGAGCTCCATTGTGATAGGCAATATATATATGCAAAATGAGGTGCTATTCCCTCCTCGCCCAAGAGCTGGCAATCGTTGGGCATAGACACATTGCCTGGACACACAGTCAATCTGTGCCAAAGCTTTCAACTCATTAGACCACACACCTTCTCTCATATAAAATCTGTAATAATGTCTATATTATTAAAAATGGACTTTTGCCATAAAACAAATCCAGCACATTAAGCAAGTCTATGTGAGGAGAGCAGCTTGCCGCATGACCTCAAAAGCTTGCGATGCCAGCAGCAACTATAAGCTATCTCTTTCTGCTCAACAGCTCACTAATAATTCAGACAACCCTTGTTCTCGCTAAATTATTTTTGTGAGCTGAACTGGGAGAGCACTTGCGAGAGGAGAGCATTTTGTTAGAGTTTTCAATGCTGCTGTGAATGTGACTGGCAGCATGTTCTGGCAGTCCTCCATTTGGACAGCACAATGGTGTCATTTCTAATAATAAAGAACGTACAGACATTTCACGAGCTTTAAAGCATCGCTTTGCTGCAGACTTCAGGGCCCTCTTATTTCCTGGAAGTGTTAATAAGTACGATGGAAAAAAATAGGCTTTATTAAAGGGAACTTCTAATGCTGGATAATCTGGCACAACGAAGGGTTTTTTTAAAGAGGATGGTAATGTAGTTTGTCTAGAAATACCTTGATTCTTGATTTTGTATTACACTTTGGACTGCTTTCTAATCACATTTGAACTGTTTGATGACTGTAGGTTACAACACTTTTTTTGGGAGTTGCTCTTCCTCTCGCCTCCTGCTTTTTGACTGATTGTTTAATTATTTAACTAATTTGTTTAATCTGCATTGTGGGGACATTCAAAAGCCATCTGGACATGGTCCTGGGCAGCCTGCTCTGGGTGGCCCTGCTTGAGCAGGAGGGTTGGACAAGATAATCTCCAGAAGCCCATGCCAACCTCAGCCAATCTGTGTTTCTGTGAATTAGATTTCAGGCTTTTCAACAGAAAGCATAGTTCTCACTCGGTTCCACAGCATACAAAGAAACAGAAAGAAGTCAAGCCAATGGCCAAATACTCACTTATTGAAGTTGTGGGAAAAATGGGCACAGTGACCCAGATAATGAAAAGTAATTTAAAAAAAAGTCAAAATATGCCTTTGTTCAATATTTATATCATCTGGATGCATTATTGTTGTTATTTTGGGATGCAACAACCTAATGTCATCTAATTTGGCCTTTCTTTGAGAGAAGGATTGGTCCAAGCCTCCAGTTGTCCTTTTAAACCTAAATAATGATATGATGCTATAATTGTAACTTTATCCCTAAATTAGATTCTCTGGGTCTTCCTCTGGAGTCTTTCTGCATTCCACCCTCTCTTTATTATGAAACGTACGTACATATGTGCATATAACATGTCTGTACCCACGTTTGTCTGAAAAGAGAGGTGGTCATTACATTCAGGTAGTCTGACTGACAAAACTGTTGGATTAACTCATCTGAGGAAGGGAGAATGAGTAACGCAAGAGATCATACTCCTGAGAAACCTGAATATATTCTGAGAAGGGCTGATGACCAGATCTTTAAGTATATTTAGAGACCAAGTACCATTAAAATATAAACTGAGATTCCTCCCATCAGTCATCCACTTCCCTTTAAAATACAGCTTCAGATTTCAGAGTGTTTACTTATGTGTGGACTTGCACTTTTTCCAAAGTGAATAAAAAGCTGTACATTTTACTGATGAGTTTATATAAAGGCAAGCTCTGAACTTTTGCATATGCTATGTTTATCCCAAAATATTTGGTCCTTTGACCTGCCTCAAAAAATTCATCATCAGCGCTGAGCATAATTAGCTGCATTTTAATGATGTTTCTGGTAATATCCCTGTACAGTGTTTTAGTGGGGCATGTTTACCCATATGATTCAATCTTATTAAAGTCAGTGGTGAAGAACCCCGTGTCTAACAGCAATGCTATACGAAAGACAGAGCATGGGGATCTCATTAGGAGCTTTTAGTCTGATGGTAACATTACTTCTTTATCACTAATACGTATTCTAATAAAGGCACAAGGCACAAAAAATAAACACACCTTGGCAGTATGTAAGGTGATCTAAAAATAATGCATTTCCAAGCAAGATTTTGATGATACCCTCAGTCAGATAAAACCTTGTGCTTTTACATGTATTCAGACCCAAGCTCCCATTGTTAATTCAAGCTACTATATTCTCTCCTTTTAACTAGCACTTATATCTGACAGCTGTAAAGGCTTTCAGCCATAATAAATCTCTCCCTGACTTCCCAAAGCAAACAGTGTTGAAGAGAGTGATCCCTTCAATAACATTTTGTCAGCTCAAATCACCACTGTGTTGTGAGTTACTCAGACAGTCTATGCTGACTTTTTGCTTCCCAGATTTCTTATGGTCCGTCCTTCCTACATTTGCTCCTGGCATGTCATTAATCCTGAAAGGTGTTATACTGCAGCTATACCTGTTGATTGGATGAATTACTCTCTTACTTTTAACCCTAGCAAGTTTTAAGTTTGAGCAACTCATCAGATTGAGGTGCTTGTGTTCTCCCCAAAGACATTAGGCAGATTACTAAATCTCATCGCAGAGACCCTAGTCATCCAGTCGGACCTGAAAAAAAGTCCCAAATTATTTCAGTAAAGACCATTTGATTGTTCACAACTGATCTGCTATGCCTTTCACCAAAATTCAGAAAAAAATTTAGGTCCTTCTCTTCCTGCAGTGTGTTTAACAAGTCAAATTCTTCAATATGATATTAAGACATACGAAATGGAAAAGAATGAGAGAGTCTAAAAGCCTTTTAGATATTCTGTGTTCCTCAACATTGGATACACGTAAGGGCAGGTGTAGGAACCCAGGCTGCGGTGAAAGGGCCATGGCTCTGGTTGTATCAGGAGAACCATTCTTGCCAGATGAAGTCTAGGAACCCAGAATTGCTCTGAGGCACAGATATCGAATATCTGGGAATGCAGAAACGCTATCTGGTGACAAATAGCCCCTCAGAAAGGAGTCCCTGACATGGCCAGTTCTTCAAAATGTCCTGTCCACTAGTATCAGCTCAATGCTGTCCTGACTGAGCATCAGCCAGACGTAGCCATGGAAGTCCCAGCTTTCACTAGGCGTGGAAGAGCAGTGACATAGCTCCATTAGGGTCTAAACCCCAAAGGTTCCCCACAGACCGATCATTGCTCTTCATATGCCTCCCCAAGGTGGCTTCAAACATGTATTAAGAGGACTTAACTGAGGTAGTCCACCAGCCTTAAAATTGATCTCAGTATCAAACCAGTATTTACTGGTTTTGGAGCCTTCCCGCTCAGTACACAACCTGTATGCAGGACCATTGACTGGCACACCGAGGCTTATAGGCTCCACATGCAGTAAGAGGAGAACTAAGTTTCTAATTTAGATGCTGAACCATCTTCTGGACCCTACTACTCTGCCTTGACGGCATAGAGGATGTAGGACCAGTAGCTTACCTACTTACAGTTTACACATTGCAACTCTTCAGTTCTGTCAAGAGGTTATTTAACATGAGACATTATGAGGGAAAACATTGAAGCATTCTTGAAAATTCATTTCATGTACAAATTCACTCTTCCTAAAAATCCCTTACCTGAATGATTTTTTTGTATCGTCTTGATCAATGTGCCCTAGAATCTATAAAGCAAAGTGGGACTTCTAGGAGTTATGTGAGGTGAATCACCATATCCAAAGCTATGGTTTGGTGTTTTGGATGAAGGGCTTCCAACTGCCTTGGTGCATGTTGTAAGCTGGATTTAATGATGCAATTGCTAAAATGAGGAATAAAAATCAAAGTAACTTTTGATTTTAGTGGTCTATGTTGTTTTCCAGGTATTTATAAGTATTTCATGGTCTCTTCTAGCCTGTGCCCCGATTTCTAAATCAAAGCACCTCATCAACAAATACATGGATGAACAGATTTTGACATCCTCGTTCATAATTTTTTGTTTTCTGAAAAACGTTATCAAAAAAATGCGTACTCTAATGGGTTGTATAAGGTTTGACCCTCGTTATTCACTGTGTTTTCCCTCAATTCTCTTTTGCTCATGCATGCACTCATACACACATTAACATCCATTTTTCTTTCAATCTACTTTTTTATTTGCAATATATCTTATGGTGATCAGCTAGTGAACAGAACAGGTGGAGTTTTCCAGATGTCAAGTGGGATCGTGCTGCTCAGAAAAACGTTTCAAGGAAAAAAGAGCTCATATTGATTGCTTTGAACACTGGTGACTCCTTTTCGTAAGAAAGCAAATTTAAAAATGGTTGCCTTTGGCAGGTAAACATACTGTTTTGCTTCAGGCAAAACAGAGAGAAAAAACCTGCACGGGTTAATTTTTTATAAGACAAAACATTCAGAGAGGAGAAAGTGGTTTTGATCAGTGACAGGAGGCTGACTATAAAAACAGTCGGGTTCAGTCCAATATTTTAATTAAATGTATTTGTTTTATGGTAAAGAAGTTATGGAAATTCATATGAACTGGGATTTTCCTTGGGTGCAGTATCTCTCAGATCTATTTATTTCTCAGGTAAATGAAGAATTGTCATACATTTGCCGCAGGCTTGAATTCATCATTTTCATAGGCAAGTTGTATTTTTCCCCCCAGTGTGATCCCAGTAATGAACTTTTCCCCCCAACAACAAACCAGAAATGCATTCATTGTATTTGCTTGTTTATTTGCTCCCAAGCCGTTGAGTTGGGGATGAATGATGCCTTGTTTTTCATGAACCTGCAGAAACAGTTTTGGTTGGGTTTTTTTTTTACCAGTCATGTATTGGTTATGAGATTTTTTTTCAGACAAAACACTGGACAGGTTGCAACCACAAATGAGTCGCCCACATGATTTGGTGAAAAGAAAAAAGGAAAGGAAAGGAAAAAGGGAAGGAAAAGGAAAGGAAAAAGGGAAGGAAAAAGGAAAGGAAAAAGGAAAGGAAA